>NC_085996.1:11327021-11627021 GCF_030014385.1 Trichomycterus rosablanca | reverse complement strand
ATGTTCACAGACAGCTGAGCAACAGCTCTTCCGGCAGCCTCTCACCCGGCTCGGCCAAGCTGGAGTGGAAATACATCGCCTCCGAGAAGACCACCAGTAAGCATTTAACACCTAGCACTTAATAGTGCATTATGAAGATGCACTTAAAGCTTTTTAATAATCAAAACCTCTTTACACATCCACAACTTGCTTTAATTATTCCCTTACAGACAGTACATACTTGTGCCTGGCTGTGCTCAATGGCGTACTGTGCGTCATCTTTCTGCATGGTCGAAACAGTCCCCAGACCTCCCCCTCGGCCACACCCTGCCTGCAAAAGAGCATGAGCTTCGAGTCTGCACCCCTGGAAGAGGAGCAGGAGCGGATGCTAGCTCCCATGCACTATGCCCGTTCCGGTCTGGGTACTGCTGCTCTCAGTGGACGACTGATCGCTGCAGGTTGGTTAATTTTTGATTCATGGGGATTTCTTTTGGGTACATGTATACTTCTCTGAAATGTGTTTTTAAATGCAGCATATATCAGTGCAATGTTATAAAACAATATCTAATGCTTTGAGAGGTACAAAAACCACAATCTCAATAATTTTGAAAGAAGAAATTTGACAAGACCTTGAAACTTCCTAGAGCTGACTGTCCTACCAATTTGGGCATATGGGCAAAAAGGAGCTTGCTCAGAGAGGTAAGGTGGCTCTCTTTGACGGGTCAGTCTAAAAAAAGCTTCAAAAATCATGTGCAGAAGTAGGAGAACCTGTTGGTTGGACAGCCTTCTTTGTAGCACTCCATAAATCAGACCCCTATAGCAGGGTGGCAAGATTTTTCAAAATGCATATTACATGCCGCTTGGACTCTGGTAAAATGAGGGGGAAAGAGATAAAAAGGGCTTTTACTGGGCAGAACAGCAAGCATTAGGTCTGGTCAAAAACAGGCACTATACACCTGAAGAAATCTCTATGCAAACTCACACTGGGGCAACAGTTCACCTTTTAACACAATGACCCAAAGCATACAGCCAAAACAACACATCTTCCCAGCCAAAGACCAAACCGAAATCCCATTGAACATCTGTCATCATTATGTCTGAGCTTTAGAGGATTTGTCATAAACTGCCCAAACCTTGGTGTGGAAGGCTTGTGGAGACATATCCAAGAAAGCTTGCAGCTATATAATCTACCATTTGCTCATATAAAATATTAAATGTTGGGTCTGAATACTTCTATGAACGAGATATTTTATTTATTTATTTATTTTAGAAATACGTCTTCAAAATATGTGGCAATAGTTTGGGGAATGCCCATCCGTCTTAATCACTAAGTTGAAAGCATGTAATTTGTTTTATATAATTAATTTGTATACATCTGGGTGGGATCATATGTGTACCTTCTTTCTAATTGGTCAGTTCATGTGTTGTAGACACACAAACATTTTTTGGAATTAAATTGGAAATTCTGTGTGGGGTTTCATAGGGTACAAACTACAAATTCACTTCAAAGTAACGTAGTCTTTAATGTGGAACGTCTGGCATTTATTCTGTAGGTGGTTACAACCGAGAGGAATGCCTGAGGACTGTGGAATGTTACGACCTGAAGAATAATAGCTGGAGTTTTATTGCGCCAATGAGAACACCCCGGGCTCGCTTTCAGATGGCTGTGCTTATGGTAAATATAGGGTTATTTTTGGAGCTGTGTACAATTTTGATCTTAAATGCCTTTGATTTTAAATTTACAACCAATCAGGATCATCTGTACGTGATGGGTGGATCTAACGGTCATTCGGATGAGCTGAGCTGTGGGGAGATGTACAACCCGAGCAAAGATGAGTGGACCCAAGTCCCAGAGCTTCGGACCAATCGCTGCAATGCAGGTGAGCAAGGCGGGGAGGGGCATCCTGCAGTTTGTACATGGTTTGTTTTGTCTGGTAGCAATTCAAGACAAAACACTGGTGATGTTTATTCACTTGTTTGTTTTCATAGGTGTCTGTTCTCTAAACAACAAGCTCTATGTTGTGGGGGGATCAGACCCCTGTGGACAGAAAGGTCTAAAGAACTGTGATGCTTTTGATCCTGTGACCAAGGAGTGGACCAGCTGTGCCCCGTTAAACATCAGTGAGTGCATGTTTGTCACTCAAGCTAGTATTAGAATGCAGGCTGATCAGTATTCAGTCTGGTTTCGCTGATCTATTTTTAAAGAACCGAGTTCTGTGTTCATGTGCAGGGAGGCACCAGGCGGCTGTGTGCGAGTTGGATGGCTTTATGTACGTGATTGGTGGAGCTGAGTCGTGGAACTGTCTGAACAGCGTGGAGCGTTACAACCCCGAAAACAACACCTGGACCCTGGTCGCCCCTATGAACGTGGCTCGCAGAGGAGCTGGCGTGGGCATACATGCAGGTACGTTTAAAGGGAAAGACTCATTGCATAGGGAAAATCTGTAAACATTGTGGAACTACAGATGTAAAATTTGGATTGGCAATCCATTGCTGTTACTCTAGAATAGTAGCAAAGACATTTGCTACAATTACTGCTGCCTCCTACACCAGGAGTGACTAGTAATTCTTGCTCACAAGCAGGTTGAAAACAAGCAGTCAATTGGATTGGTGTTGAGTTTAAAAGACGTTGAGTTTCAAGATATTTCTTCCAATAATGTTGTATGGGAAACCTGTTAATGCGTTCCATGGTCCCGTGGAACTGCATATATTTTAGGCTAATGTAAAAGTATGTTTTTTTTTTTTTACACTTATGCACTGAAAATAATGCAAATATCAATAAAAAACACAAAAACAATCGAAAAACTGTTAAAAATCAATAAAAATACAATAAAACCTAGACTTTACCTTTAACTCTTTATCGTTTCCTTATGCTTCTTAATTGTGGAGATGCTCGATCTTGGAATACCATATTCCTTAGCATTGTGCGCTGACTGTGCCGTTATTTCCTATAGAGAGTGCCAGTGCACAAAGCTTGACGTGACTTTGTACTAAAACAACGAGCGAGGAATTTTATTAGTTTTAATACATTAAGTCACATTAAGCTTTTTTTAACGATAAGCGTTTTAGACTCTTGGAAAAACGTATTCTGACCATTTCTCAGCACCTCGAGCTATAACACAAGTTTAAAAGTGAAACAGTGAGGAAAATCCAGCTAAACACAGATACAGTGAATTTGACTGTTATTCTACACAAATGCATATTCGTCTCATATTTGCACTTTGATGAAGGGGACAAATTTCTCAACAAAGGGCGTCGAGTTTCAAAGATTTCGAGTTTAGGGGACATCGAGTTACAAGGTACCACTGTATTTGTCAGAATACTGATGGGTGGGTGACTTGGTAGTGTACTGTTATTTTGTATGATGCCATAGCCATTGTTGCTTCCAAAGATGTATAACCGACTTTACTGTCTGGATGAGAGACCATGGGTGTGTTCGAAAACCTAGGGAGCTGCCTTGCTGTCTTACTGTCTACATAGGCAGCTGCCTCAGTAGAGAGGATTCTAATAAGTCGTCGACTCATAAGGCAGGTTATTCGAACGCACTACTTAGACGGCGATAACATCAGGTTTTGCTCACTAGGTTTTCGAACACACCCTACTTTCTTGTTAAAAAGACTTGTTATTGACTTGCTTAGCTCTTGTTTTTGGTAACTAATCAGTAACCTAGCTGAGTTTTACATATACACAAAATAGTCCATGCTTAGATAGAGATGCTTGATCCGCTTCTTGGGAACTTCAGTGTTTTTGTCCTAACCTTGCAAGCATGCTATCAAGATGTGTATAAAACAACTTGTGTACACATCACAATGACTTACTGATTTCAAAAGCAAAAATACATTTCAAAGTCTCCATCTTCTGTCCTCTTTATAGGAAAGCTGTTTGTAGCGGGCGGTTTCGATGGCTCGCACGCCCTGCGCTGTGTGGAGGTCTACGACCCAGCCCGCAACGAATGGAAGATGCTCGGGAGTATGAATTCAGCACGGAGCAACGCTGGTGTCGCCGTACTTGGCAACCTCATCTTCGCTGTCGGTGGTTTCGACGGCAACGAGTTCCTGAACACTTTGGAGGTTTACAACCCGGAGCTGGATGAGTGGAGCACCTGCACTGATGCCTTCGACAGCGCCTAAGAGATCGATGGAACGGGAAGGGGGGGGGGGGGGGGGGGTACCAGGGTGTTGAGGGGTACCAGGGTGTTGAGGGGTACCAGGGTGTTGAGGGGTGCTTGTAGGTATCGTCTCTCAAACTAACAGGCTTAGTGACGTAATCGTGCTTCGTGATGTAGTGTACGTATAAGGGTCGGGGGTGGGGGGTTTAGTCTCTGTGGGAGGGATTTATGGGGTCTTCAGTGAAGACCGACTAAAGGGTGAGGTGGGGATGTATTCATTCGGAATGGGATTGGGGGGTGTGGGGGGGATTTAGCAACCATCCTTTTGCATATTGTATTTGTGTTGTATATATTGTTTTTCTCTGTCAGTTGGTTTTACTTTACAAAAAATGCCAACCTTTATTGCACACTGCGTGTACATTTGAGTTGATTTGTTGAGTTTAGTTTGGAAGAGATTCTCAGAAAGGCACTGGAAGGTTTAATTTGTTGAACTGGTTTGAATTGATTAAAAATATGAACTGAAGATGATGCTCTGTTATAAAAGCCTTATTAAACAAAATCACTCGCATAGCTTTTTGCATTACAATAGCAGGATTGGATCTCCATCGATGGCCTTTTCTATTTTTGATACACTGCTGATTGATGAATGAGATAAACCATAATCAGTGCCAGTTCATTTACATTTACACATGAACACATTCACACACACTGTATAATTTCTGTTATCCATAATCTGCAGTTTTTTCCTAACCTAGGACTTTTTTTTTCCTTTTAATATTTTCTTTTCAATATTTCTGTTTTAAACATCTAAGAAGTGAATAATTCTTCAATGTTTTTTTTCCACATTAGACTGACCTAGGTAAAAAAAACTGTATTCCATTTGTTACAAACTGATATTTCCTAACAAATAAAATAATTCACCAGTGAAACCAGTGATTCGTGTCCTTTTTTCATTGATGAAATTTAGACTTCTTGAGTACAACTTGTCGAAAGACCATGGAAATCTGAACATACACAAGAGGCAATTGTAGGAACTGGATTAGTAATTGAAAGGTCGCTGGTTCAAATCCCACCACTGCTGCCAGGTTGCCACTGTTGGGCCCCTAAACAAGGCCCTTAACCTTCATTGCTTAGACAATATACACTGATCAGCCATAACATTAAAACCACCTCCTTGTTTCTACACTCACTGTTCATTTTATCAGCTCCACTTACCATATAGGAGCACTTTGTAGTTCTACAATTACTGACTGTAGTCCATCTGTTTCTCTACATACTTTTTTAACCTGCTTTCATGCTGTTCTTCAATGGTCAGGACCACCACAGAGTAGGTATTATTTAGGTGGTGGATCATTCTCAGCACTGCAGTGACACTGACATGGTGCTGGTATGAGTGGATCAGACACAGCAGCGCTGCTGGAGTTTTTAAATACCGTGTCCACTCACTGTCCACTCTATTAGACACTCCTACCTAGTTGGTCCACCTTGTAGATGTAAAGTCAGAGACGATCGCTCATCTGTTGCTGCTGTTTGAGTTGGTCTTCTTCTAGACCTTCATCAGTGGTCACAGGGTGCTGTTGGCTGGATATATTTGGTTGGTGGACTATTCTCAGTCCAGCAGTGACAGTGAGGTGTTTAAAAACTTATTTGCCCCTATTTGACTGAGAAGATTAATTTCAACATACATTCCTGTTACCTCAATTTTTACTTTTTTAGCCCCCATAACACTGCAGAACAACATTGTTCCAATACCTAAAAGTGTTTCATTTTCACTCTTTGTCTTCATCACATGACAGAATCATACATAACAATGTTGTGGCATCATGAGTTATATCACCACATACTGGTTTATGGGACGGTAAGGATGAGTAATACGCATTCCATGCCAATTCCAACTTCCCCTTTATCTGTGTCCATTAGCCAGGTCATGTGATCTTACACATTTCCACTGAGTGCTATTACAGAAGCAAATCCTGTCCAAATCCCTCCTCTTACATTCCATTCATTGACTGGTATTAAGGCTCTGTAAGCAGCGGTGACGCACAGTCTGACCGACTTAAACCAAGAGCCACAATGATGTCCTCACATAACCAGCCACTTTGCAACCTGCCTAAACACTGAACGCAGGTCATTACTGACACCTCAGACAAATAATTTTTTGGCTGAACATCAATATCAAAGTAACAAAATTATTTCAACAACAAATATCTTTTACGCACCTTAAATGGAGAATATTGCCTCCCTCTAAATAAGTTCTTACTTAGCAGCTCTGATTCAGTTGTGCAGCTATTTTTTATAGTCAGTACATTTTATGTACAACCCCAAATCAGAAAAAGTTGGGACGGTATGAAAAATGCAAATGAAATAAAAACAGTGTTCTTTACATTTACTTTGACTTTTATTTGATTGCAGACCAGATGAACCTGAGATATTTCATGTTTTATCTGTTCAACTTCATTTCATTTATTAATAAACATCCATTACTGCATTTCAGGCCTGCAACACATTCCAAAAAAATTGGGACGGGGCAATTTAGGGCTAGTAATGATGTGATTCCAAACAGGTGATGTCAACAGGTGATTGTAATCATGGTTTGGTACAAAAGCAGCATCCAGGAAAGGCTGAGTCTTTGATGAGTAAGGATGGCCAGAGGATCTCCAGGTTGTCAACAAATACGTGAGAAAATGATTAAAATGTTTAAAAACAATGAACCTCAAATAAAGATATGAAGAGATTTGCATATTTCTCCCTCTACAGTGCATAATATCATTAAACCATTCAAGGAATCGAGAGGAATTTTAGTGTGTAAAGGCCAAGTGCTCAAGCTTAAGCTGAACGCCTGTGATCTTTGATCCCTCAGACGGCACTGCATCAAGAACCGCCACTCAACAATAGCTGATATAACCACATGGGTGAGGGATTACTTTGGCAAACCTTTATCAAGCACTACAATACAGAGTTACATGCACAAATGCCACTTGAAACTTTACTGTGCCACTTAACTTTACCATGTCCAGAAGCGGTGTCGATTTCTCTGGGTTCGGAGGCATCTAGGATGGACCATCACACAGTGGAAATGTGTATTGTGGTCAGATGAATCAGCATTCCAGGTCTTTTTTTGGAAAAAACGGACGCCGTGTGAAAAAGACCATCCAGACTGTTATGAACAACAAGTCCAAAAGCCAGGGTCTGTCATGGTATGGGGCTGTCAGTGCCATTGGCAAAGGTCATTTACACTTCTGTGATGGCAGTATTAATGCAGAAAAGTACATTGAAATCTTAGAGCAACAGATGTTAGAGCGGTAAATGTTTTACTGTCCCAACTTTTTTTGGAATGTGTTGCAATATCTCAGGTACATCCTGTCTGCAATCAAATAAACATCAAAGTAAATGTAAGAAACTGCTGTCCCAACTTTTTCTGATTTGGGGCTGTAGATGTAGATCCTGTTTCAAATAACAAGATAAATATTAACCACCGCACCTTGACTGTCACTTGTAAACAGGGCTTATATTACATAACACAGGTTTCTTGAGTACTTTACTTTTACCCTTTTCCGCCCACTTGTACAGTACTGCACGTACTGTTTCAAAATCCTGTCACTGCCTCATCCTGCAGTTACGTCAGAGCTCTTATGTTACCCATGTTAATGAGAGGAGGTGTAATCTCAGAGCGCTCCCATCACCCATCCTGATCCTCTTAGAGCTGGCATTGCCTCATTCTCAGTCATCAGCATCTGCAGACACTAAGTAATGGAAATGATGGACAGGACACTTGGGAATATATAGAATAGTTTTAATAAAGGAAATGCTACGAACAGAAATAAAAAATGCTGATTTAAATATATACAATATAGACTTGTATTTAATGTATAAATAAAATCACCACTGTGTTTAACAGTACAAAAGAGCTATAAAGAAAAAAATATCAGCGATGTGTAGAGTGCTTCTCATGTGTGAGGATCCGGAAGCTTAATACAGCGCTTTAAAAAATAACCTGAGCACATCTGTGAAAGCACTCCTGTGGGAATCATTACAAAATCAATACGATGATGAGATCATCTGGAGACAAGGAGGGTCAATTATGAGGTAATGCCCTTCAATTTGATCAACTGCTTTGTATTTACATCACGCTCAGTTTCCACTATAAGGTACAGCCTTCACTCATATCTGCAATGTGTGGGTATTCAATTACTAACTGTAGCCAAGCTGTTACTATGCACACCACGTTGTCTATCAATAAAAGGAAACCACAATAGGTTACTATGTTATGTTATTTGGGTGACAGATCATTCTTAGCATAGTGGTGGAATGAAATCAGCTTATCAGTAAAGCAGCGCAGCCAGAAGCCCTCTGTGGTGACAAACTAAAAACTGATAACAGTGCCAAAAAATAAATAAACAGTTTATAAATAATTTGGTGGAGTAAAAACTCTATATAGGCATTTCACTTTGTCTTCTAATTCTTGGTTAAGGTGTTTGATTGACTATAGTTGGTTGACTGCCCATCAAACAGTACATGGAACAGTAATCTCTTGCCAAGGTTGCCATCATATGTTAAGAGGAAACAGCCATAACATTAAAACCACCTCCTTGTTTTTACACTGTCCATTTTATCAGCTCCACTTATCATATCAAAGCACTTTGTAGTTCTACAATTACTGACTGTAGTCCATCTGTTTCTCTGCATGCTTTGTTAGCCCCCTTTCATGCTGTTCTTTAATGATCAGGACTCTCCCAGGACCACTACAGAGCAGGTATTATTTGGGTGATGGATCATTCTCAGCACTGCAGTAAAATGAGTGGATCAGACACAGCAGTGCTGATGGAGTTTTTAAACACCTCACTGTCCCTGCTGGACTGAGAATAGTCCACAAACCAAAAATATCCAGCCAACAGCGCCCCATGGGCAGCGTCCTGTGACCACTGATAAAGGTCTAGAAGATGACCAACTCAAACAGCAGCAATAGATGAGCGATCGTCTCTGATTTTACAACTACAAGGTGGACAAACTAGGTAGAAGTGTCTAATAGAGTGGACAGTGAGTGGACACGGTATTTAAAAACTCCAGCACCGCTGCTGTGTCTAATCCACTCATACCAGCACAACACACACTAACACACCACCACCATGTCAGTGTCACTGCAGTGCTGAGAATGATCCACCACCTAAATAATAACCTGCTCTGTTGTGGTCCTAAAGCAGGCTAAAAAAAAGTATGTAGAGAAACAGATGGACTACATTCAGTAATTGTAGAACTACAAAGTGCTTCTATATGGTAAGTGGAGCTGATAAAATGGACAGTGAGTGTAGAAACAAGGAAGGAGGTGGTTTTAATGTTATGGCTGATGGGGTGTATATGTTTGATAAGAACCTTAGGCCTACGCAAATGTATCATACTAAACTGAATGTAAACTTAATACACCAACCTTGTTGCCATTACTATACTGTGTGCTACAGTAGTATGCAGCAGTACGAAGTTTGAGACCGGGCCCATGTGAATGCTGTTACACTTGATGGTGGTCTTGCGTATTTTGTTGATCTATTTCTATACAATATGCTATCTTCTGGATTGAACTAGGTCCAAATTGCTTTTTAGCAGTAATTTAAGTCCAATTCCAGTGAGCAGAGTGTAGTTATCTGGATAACTAATATCTAGAAGCAAAGCAGAAAGTTTACGTCATTCTGTACAGTATCAAATGTTGTTTGATAGTAATAATAAGTTTTTATTCCAACCAAGCAGGACCTGCACCTGATCTCAGCTTCTTGAATTAATAAATGTGGGATCTCTAAGGCAGCATCAATAAATTAGAAGAAGCTCCTGTCTGGCTGGAAGGCAAACCTGATGCCACTGAATCACAAGGACAAGAAGACAGACTTTTTGTGTAATTATACAGGAGCAATATTAATCAATCAGCCCTTAAACACAACCAACGGAACTGACGTAATGTCTCAGAAAAGCTTAAATGGTTACTAATGCAAATAGGAGCTCACAGTGTCTCAATGTTAATCAACCAAATGTAAAAACCACCCAGCTGGTCCCAAAGGTGTTTGGATTAGACTAAATGTTCTAAGATTCGCTCAGCCAAAACTGAATTTACACTATTTGTTCCTCATCCCAAATGTAGTCAATATACGAGCGTTCTTCAAAAAGTTTCCGCACTTTTAAAAAATATATTTTAAAAAATGCATTTTCTCCCCTTTTTCTCCCTTTTAGCGCGTCCAATTGCCCGATTGCATCATGCTTCCTCCCACCAATGCCGATCCCTGCTCTGATTGAAGAGAACGAAGCTAACCCACACCCCCTCCGACACGTGGGCAGCATGCCGTATGCATCTTATCACCTACACTTTGACGAGTGCAGTGCAGTGCAGCTCAGCGTTGTGTATGGAGAGACACACCCTGAAAGCATTCTTTTCTCATCTCTGTGCAGGCACCATCAATCAGCCAGCAGAGGCTGCAATTGCACCAGTCATGAGAGAGAGACCCCATCCGGCTTAGTCCCACCCATATCTGACCCAGGCCAATCGTTGTTCATGTGGCTGCTCAGCCTTAGACGGCAGGCAGAGCTGAGATTCGATACGATGTATTCGAGATCCCAGATCTGGTTCCAGCGTGCGTTTTAACCGCTGCGCCACCTGAGCGGCCGTTTCCGCACTTTTTTTTAACTGTATTTATTAAGAATTTCAAAAACAAATGACATCACTTTTCAACATGGTCCCTTTCCGATGCATTTTTCACAGCATCGTACCAACTTTTTAATGCTATCAGCAAAACATTTTTTTGGTTGAGCGCATAGCCACTGATGCACATGAAAATCTTCTTCCTCTTAAAGCTTCTTTGAGCGTACAAAAAGGTGGAAATCAGATGGTTCTAAATCCGGACTATAAGCTCTCTCTCAGTCTCTCAGACTCGATCAATTACTAATCCTCCCACCCTCACCGTTTCCAACCAAAATATTAAAGTGTGGAAACTTTATTATGTTTGCTTCTTTAGCAAAGAAATTTGGTGATAAAAAGGTCCATTTATTATTAGAGTATCAAAGTTCCAGAGCAAAATAATAAAGCAAACACCGGGCACCAAATACCTCTTGGTTAATCCACTACAAACTGGCTATACAAAGAGTGGATGTTGCTTTTCTCCTACATCAATGTTGTACATTCTGGTTGCAATATACTATTAGAAACCAAATTTAAACCACAGACAGGAGTTGTGTAGAGTCGTTGGAGCATTTAAAAAAAAAACAACAGCATTATTTTAAAACTTTGAGTGGTAAAAAAAGAAGAGGCCTCATATAAAAAGAGGCAGAGATATACTACAGTTCAATAATGCTGAACATCAGGATGAGCGCTAACCAGATTTAATCATAACACTTTCCACATCGATCCAGATTGGCTTTGAGCTCCATCATTTGGGATCCTCCTACACACAGCTTCTCTCTGAAATAAACCACACATACAAACAGAAATGTAACCAGAGCAGAGCAATAGTGGAGACGGACTCCGCAATCTGTAAACTCATTAATGTTAGGCAGGTGTAGAAAATTAATGATAATGGCTTCAATCAGTGAATTGTATGCATCTGTTGGTCAGGATGCTGTGGAATCACAGCTGGCGGTGTGGGTGATTTCACCATTTGCAAGTTCTACCTGTGTCCAAGTAATGAGATATTGGTGTGTCAGGTTATGTGTTTGTTGTGTTTGTTTATTAGGATTTTAACGTCATGTTTTACACTTTGGTTACATTTATGTCAGGAACAGTAGTTACTCATTACACAAGGTTCATCAGTTCACAAGGTTATATCAAACACAGTCATGAACAATTTAGTGTCTCACCTCACTTGCATGTCTTTAGAGACGGGGAGAACATGCAAACTCCACACAGAAAGGACCGGGACCGCCCCACCTGGGAATTGCCACCCACTTAGCCACCGTGCCGCCCCAAGTTATTGCTTTACAACCTCAGTGAACATAAAGCATCATACAAAGCGCAACAAGTCAAACCTAGATGTGAATAAGCAACAGCAGAAGACCAGATCAGGTTCCATTCCTGTCGACCAGAAACAGGCTACAGTGGGCACAGGGTTACAGAAACAAAACAGCTAAAGATTGGAACAATGTTGCCTGCTAAGATGAATTTTGATTTCTGCTCCGGCACGCAGATAAAGTCAGCATAAAAAGCATATATTTATAGAAATGCCTTGTGTTAACAGTCTAGACAGATGGTGGTATTCCAGTGTGGGAAATGTCTTTGTGCCATACAGCACAACATACAAGTCATCCTAAACTGCTTTTATTAACATGACAATAAGCTGAATGAACTTCGATGGCCTCCTCAGTCACCAGATATGAATTCAGTCTCCAGACATAACAGCTTTATAAAGCTCACAACCCACAGTTGGTATTTACTGGATCTTGAAGGTGCAGATTTAATGCTATGACTGTTTTTTGTAGCTGTATCTTAGCAACTACACAACTACTACCTGAGTGACTTTAAAGACTCTCCTTGAAGCATGAAATCATTTTCCAGGTACTGTGACTCCTACAGCAGGAAAACGATTAGTCTGCCACTTGAAAACTCATGTACATGAGTGCTTATTGTAAAAGCTTATTTATAACCTGGACCTGCTCCTAACTGGCAAATCAATCGGCAAATTAGAATTCACCTCTGCAGCTGTGTTAGAAAAACTGATTAATTCACTTTACATTTTTATGTGGTGTTTGGTTTTTTTGTATATCGAAAGGTACAACCCCAAATCAGAAAGAGTTGGGACAGAATGGAAAATGCAGATAATTAAAAAACAAAACAAAAAAATGCAGTGTTTTTTACATTTACTTTGACTTCTATTTAATTGCAGGCAGTATGAACTCAAGATATTTCAAGTTTTGTCTGGTCCCCTTTATTACAGCAGTGATCCCCAACCACCGGGCTGCGGACTGGTACCGGTCTGTGGGCTATTTATTACCGGGCCACACAGAAAAAATTAATAATTGGAGATCGCTAGAAAAGCAGTTTTTGGGTTCTATTTCGGGTGTTATTATCTTATTGTCACCCCTAGGTGGGATCAGCGTCTTGTTCTAGCAAAAAAAAGCTCATTTTACACTGTTTGTGAGCAATATTATTATTATTATTTTTTTTTTTACCCCTTTTCTCCCACTTTTAGCGCATCTAATTTCTACTCGTCAATCATCCTCTCACTAATGCTGGTCCCTGCTCCTGACTGGGGAGGACGAGGCTGCTCCACGCCTCCTCCGAAACGTGCACAGCAATTGAACATCTTATCACCTACACTGGACGAGCGCAGTGCGGTACAGCGCTGTGCACGGAGAGCCACACCCCCTACCGCACTCCTTTCCCATCTCTGTGCAGGCGCCACCAACCAGCCAGCAAAGGTTGTAATCGCACTTGTCTGAGAGAGAGTCCCCATCCGGCTTTTAGTCCCGCCCCTTATCTGAACAACAGGCCAATCGTTGTTCATGTAGCCACTCAGCTTTAGCCAGCAAGGCAGAGCCGAGATTCGATACGATGTATTCGAGATCTCAGCTCTGGTGAACAGCGTGTGTTTTACCACTGCACCACCTGAGCGGCTAGCAATATATTAAATCCTCTCTTCCCCGCCGGTCTGTGAAATGATATCTTATATGAAATCGGTCCATGGTGCAAAAAAGGTTAGGAAACGATGATTTACAGTATTATTATCATCACTTGCTATCCTCTGCACTGAAATGTCTTGTGTTGTGAGAAGGAATGGCAACGTTACAAAGTGGTAAATGCTTTACCGTCCCAACTTTGTGTTGCAGGCCTGAAATGCAGAAATGAATGTATTTTAACAAATGAAAAACAGTTTACCAAACAAAACATGAAATATCTTGGGTTCATACAGTCTGTGATAAAATAAAAGTCAAAGTAAGTGTAAGAAACGCTGCATTTTTTTTCTCATTTTCGACACTGTCCCAATTTTTGGGGTGTTGTGTGTCTTGAAGCATTGCTACAAATACAGATACTGATACAGGCTGTGTCTGCTGCAACACTTCCTATTTCAGCGCTGCATGACAATAACTCACAGGAAGCAGATCACTCGTACACAGGAAGTGGCTAAGACAGTATGAGAAATCGGAGTTATGAATATTCTGAATTTTTTGTTAAGTCAGGGCAAAGAGAATGTTTTGGTGATTAAGATCATTAAGATTAAAAGTGCTCAATAATTTAAAGTAAATTAAATGTCACAGTTAGTTTACTTTATGGCCATATGTATGTGGACACCTTCTCTATTACTAAGTTCAGCTGTTTCAGACACACCCATTGTTTGTTTATTAGGATTTTAATGTCATGTTCTACACTTTTGGTTACATTCATAACAGGAACGTTAGTTTATCACACAAGGTTCATCACCTCTCAAGGTTATATCGAACACAGTCATGGACAATTTTGTATCTCCAATTCACCTCACTTGCATGTCTTTGGACTGTGGGAGGAAACCGGAGCACCCACGCAGACACGGGGAGAACATGCAAACTCCACACAGAAAGGACCCCGACCCACCTGGGGATCGAACCCAGGATCTTCTTGCTGTGAGGCGACAGTGCTACCCACTCAGCCACTGTGCCGTACACACCCATTGTGAACAGGTGACCTCTTCCCCACTGAACACTTTTAACTTGATGCAGCATGAACTGTAATGTTGATTGCTGGTCCTCTCATCCAACATCACTGCTTGACCTTAAAACCTTCTCACAAGACTGGAGGCTGTTTATAGCTGCAAAGGGAGAGCCAACTCCATATTAATGCCAATGATTTGTAATGGGATGTCAAACAAGTTTATGGCAATTTTGTCCATTTAATGAATTAATAACAAAGCACATAGAGGAACTGAATTATTAAAGAGTGAATTATATGCTAGAGCATTTGTAAGTACTAACGCTGTTAATTTGTGATGTAAGTACTTTTCAACTCCCTATTTTAACATACATCGATCAGGGATAACATTATGACCACCTTCCTAATATTGTGTTGGTCCCCCTTTTGCTGCCAAAACAGCCCTGCAACTGTGATGCACTGTGTATTCTGACATCTTTCTATCAGAACCAGCATTAACTTCTTCAGCAATCTGAGCTACAGTAGCTCGTCTGTTCGCTCCCCACGTGCATCAATGAGCCTTGGCCGCCCATGACCCTGTCTGCGGTTTACCACTGTTCCTTCCTTGGACCACTTTTGATAGATACTGACCACTGCAGACCGGGAACACCCCACAAGAGCTGCAGTTTTGGAGATGCTCTGACCCAGTCGTCTACCCATCACAATTTGGCCCTTGTCAAACTCGCTCAAATCCTCATGCTTGCCCAATTTCCCCTCTTCTAACACATTAACTTTGAGGATAAAATGTTCACTTGTTGGCTAATATATCCCACCTACTAAAAGGTGCCATGATTAAGAGATAATCAGTGTTATTTACTTCACCTGTCAGTGGTTAGAATGTTATGCCTGGTCAGTGTATATTTGTTTATGCTCAAAAATATATTTTTATAAAAAAACGATGCAAAATAAAACTTGCTGAAGACTTGTTTTTCCTCACTCTGCCTTGAGCTAGGCGTTTTGTAACACAACACTATTTAAAAGACAGGTTGACCTAAGAAAGACAAAGCTGCAGATGAGCAAAACAGTCTGACTTCCAAGAATAATTTGCTCTCCTCTCACTCTTGCTAGCACAGTTTTTTTCCACTGCTTAACGTTACATAACACAAAAAAAGAATTCAGTGCACATTCATTCCACAGCCCTCCCTCTCTCATTTTTCCTCTTTTTTTAAACTCTGTTTATGTAAGAGCAGAACAGGCTGAAACATGAGGTTTGCAGCAGTGTATTTTAAAGCATGCTTGCTCAAACAATATATGGACATAATGTATGTGGACACCTGAGCATCACACCTATGATCTTGTTGCAAAACACTTTCCAAAACTTGTGGACCATATTAATTTTTCCACAGGTTTTCAATTGGGTTTTGGTCTAGGGATTAAAAGAGTCACAGCAAAGCTTGATTCTGTGGTCATGAAACCACTTTTAAGTGAACAGATGTACATTTTGGATCATTATCCCATTGGAAGATCCAACTATGATCCAAATATAACATAGGCTTAAGGTTACCAGATTTGCATTTATAACCTGGCACTTACACCGATCAGCCATAACATTAAAACCACCTCCTTGTTTCTACACTCACTGTCCATTTTATCTTTGTAGTTCTACAATTACTGACTGTAGTCCATCTGTTCCTCTGCATGCTTTGTTAGCCCCCTTTCATGCTGTTCTTCAATGGTCAGGACTCTCCCATGACCACTACAGAGTAGGTATTATTTGGGTGGTGGATGATTCTCAGCACTGCAGTGACACTGACATGGTGGTGGTGTGTTAGTGTGTGTTGTGCTGGTATGAGTGGATAAGACACAGCAGCACTGATAGAGTTCTGTGGTGGCCTTGTGTGGGTCCTGACCATTGAGGAACAGGGTGAAAACAGCCTAAAACAGTATATAGAGAAACACATGGACTACAGTCAGTAATTGTAGAACTACAAAGTGCTTCTATATGGTAAGTGAAGCTGATAAAATGGACAGTGATTTTAACTTCATGTTTTACACTCTTTGATTACATTCATGACAGGACAGGTAGTTACTGCTTACACAAGATTCATCACTTCACAAGTTAAATGTCAAACAGTCATGGAAAATTTTGTATCTCCAATTGATCTTACTTACTTGTCTTTGGACTGTGGGAGGAGGAAACCACAGATACGGGGATAACATGCAAACTCTACACAGAAAGGATCCAGATCCCCATTGGGGATCGAGCCACCCACTGAGCCACCGTGCAGCCCCAAATATGTCATGTAAACTAGAATATTACAAGTGTACCACCTTTTTTGTGGGCGTATTTGCCTTTTATAAAGCTAAACCCACCTTCTATTGTCAAAAGCTTTTGTCTTTCTAAACAAAGATAGAACCCAGTTCAAGTTAAAGTTTCACTAGCCCCTAGCAAACTCAGAAAGTTTACTCTGTGTGATAAGATAAATGAAAAGATTATTTGGAACGCTACTCCAAATAGTTTGTTGGCACAATGATGGATCTCATTATACTTGTAATTAAAAAAAAAAAAACCACTAGATATGTGAAAATGTTTTTTGGTAGGGTAAAGCATTACTCCTATTTTAATTGTTGGATTAAGCTAATTAACCAGATTTTTCATGACCCTTTTACCAACCTTTACAGAGGATCCAATCATTCTTGAGCTAACCGTACACACAGCATAACCAAAAAAGGTAAAATGTTTAGGGGTAGGGTGTACAGGGACAGGGCACTGATGTCATCTGATGTCATTCTACAGGGTCATTATGACTGCCTGTGAGGAAATTTAACTTTAAAATTCTAATGCAAAACAGGTTGGGTAAACAGTGTGTTCACAGGAATGAAAGCGTTGCACAAAACACATGGATCTCAGAAACACAGGATTGCATTGTGAGGCTTCACACACACCAATAACTTTAAATGAGAGGTAATTAAGAGGAGCTACCACAGGGAAGGTTTTGGGAGGTGGAAGGTACCTTCCATAGAGTTGTCTATGGAAACCCACATGGATAAGAATAACACTGATAGTAACCAGTGGCAAAGATCAATCCAAGGTCCTAAGGACCCTGGAGCTGTGCAACACCCGAACCACCATATTAATTATCATTAATAAAATCTGAATTTTACTCATGTGTTAGTGATTGAAACAATCATAATTTAAATAAATAGTAATTTTGGCAACCAGACTTGTGGACTAATGACAAAATGGCAAATATGATATAAATTATATAAATACTAACATTTCTAATCTTTATGGAATGTGATTCTGTGGGACTGCCAATATTGAACAGGAAGCAATTCAGATATTGTTTTTACAATAATAATACTATAAACTAAGTCAAATGGCAAATTATCCAAGCCAACATACACAAGCATTTAGTTTCACTGATTTAAACTAAAGCTTTGTGAGCTTGACCTCCAGCAGTGCTCGCTGGACACTGAACTGTCATCTCCTGCCGAGTGAAGGGATAAATATAACCTTCACTAAATTACATTTCACACACTCATCATGTCTTATACCTGAGGCTCAGTGCAGAGATTGGAGGAGAGACTTACACCCTAATGCAGCGTGAAAATTAAACCCAATTGATCCCAATTGTGTATTTCCCCCTTTTTCTCCCAATCAAATCATATTCAATTACCCAGACATATCACTCCTTACCACTGCAGAACCCTTCCCTGACTGAGGAGGTAGTCAACCACTTCCTTTCACCTGCCCAAGGCGGGTTCACACAGTCATGCATTGATTTCTATTATTTATCGCCTCTGTGTAGACGCCTTGACCAGTCAGCAAAGCCTGCCATTGTATTGTTAATGAGGAATCCCTTTGGGCATCCTCCCTCAGACACAGCCGTCTGTGTAGGGTACTGGCTGGCCAATAACAGAACTGAGATTTGAACTCCAGAACTTGAGAGCTTAAATACCAGCTATAATAACAATATAATAACAATGAGTATTATTATTATTACTAATATTAGCATTAGCTCATGTATGTCCAAATACTGTTGCTGTGGGACGTTGTAGCCTAGAGGTTAAGGTACTGGACTAGTAATCAGAAGGTCACTGGTTCAATCCCCACCACTGTCAGGTTGCTGCACTTGGGCCCTTGAGAAAGGCCCTTAACCCTCAATTGCTTAGACTGTATACTGTCACAGTACTGTAAGTCGCTTTGGATAAAGGCGTCTGCTAAATGCTGAAAATGTAAATACTGCACTTGCTAAGTTCTTCACACAGAATTGACACCCCATTTTCAGTGCATGTTAATTAAAAGCAGCTGACATTGTGTTTTTTTAAATTTTTTGCAATGGGATCAGCCACTTTGCAAAGTTTAACTGGTGGTCAAGAAGTCAACGGTTAAATATATAAATCATTACATTTTTAGATTGTATTTTCATACTCTATTAAAGCTTGAGGGTGAGAAAGATGTGCTTGTGTGTGTGTGCCTGTGTGTGTGTGCCTGTGTGTGCTTCACATCACACTACTAAATGATTGACGTTTATAGCCGATTTTACGGCGCCCCTGGGCAGACACCTGAACAGACTTTTACCTTGAAAACCACAGCAGTAGGCAATAAATCTAGCAGCTAAAACTCCTCAACAAATTGACACTGGGGGTAGTTTCAAGGGTTGCAAAACAACCCCCCACTATAAATGGCTTAACATTTACTCTTTCCAGGTTTTGTTAGATGTAACAATGACTGTAGTAAAATCTGACACAATAAATGTCTATCTGGTGTGAAGGATTTCAGTATCAACCAAAAATGGAAAGAAATTTCACTTACAAAACTAATTAATGCATAATTAGTGTCCTCAGTTCCCAAACTAATAAAAAGTCTCAGAAATAGGCAACGTGATGGAACAAAGGGGTGAACACACCTCTCGTCCAATGGAGTGTTCTGCAGGCAATCAATTTTGAATGTGTGTGTGTTTTTTTTTTTTATACTGTATATACAAAATACAATGAAGTTGATAAATGAAGACATGGAAGTCTTTTATCAGTTAACTTAAGATTCAACTCTCATAAATAGGAGAGACCCTGACATGGTGGTGGTGTGTTAGTGTGTGTTTGCTGGACTGAGAATAATCCACCAACCAAAATATATCCAGCCAACAGCGCCCCGTGGGCAGCGTCCTGTGACCACTGATGAAGGTCTAGAAGATGACCAACTCAAACAGCAGCAATAGATGAGCGATCGTCTCTAACTTCACATCTACAAGGTGGACCAACTAGGTAGGAGTGGACAGTGAGTGGACACGGTATTTAAAAACTCCAGCAGCATTGCTGTGTCTGATCCACTCATACCAGCACAACACACACTAACACACCACCACCATGTCATTGTCACTGCAGTGCTGAGAATGATCCACCACCTAAATAATACCTGCTCTGTAGTGGTCCTGTGGGGGACCAACATGAAAGGGGGCTAACAAAGCATGTAGAGAAACAGATGGACTACAGTCAGTAATTGTAGAACTACAAAGTGCTTTTATATGATAAGTGGAGCTGATAAAATGGACAGTGAGTGTAGGTGGTTTTAATGTTATGGCTGATCAGTGTATAAAATAAAAATATTACAATTTATATCATAGGAGAAACTTAGTGTCTACTGTTTGTGGGCCAGTGATAGCTCAGTGGTTAAGGTACTGGACTAGTAAACAGAAGGTTGCCGGTTCAAGCCCCGCTACCACCACCAAGTTGCCACTGTTGGGTCCCTGAGCAAGGCCCTTAACCCTCAATTGCTCATCGTGTTCCGCTCATTGTGTAAGTCGCTTTGGATAAAAGCGTCTGCTAAATGCTGAAAATGTAAATGTAGTGTCAACATCACACTTGTCCATTGTTGCAGGTACAAAATCTTCTGTGACCTTGCTACTAGCACTTCCACCTTGCTTTATTCAAGTAATACAACACACCTGCAGCACTGATTTTAAGATTCAGAATGTCGTGACCTTGGTATTCACAGTTACCGCTATCAGGTTAATGATCAAAGCAGGAAACAAAGCGGGATCGTGTGTGTTTGTGGTGTTGAATGTCAGCGAGTCCTCACAAGGCCCACGCAGCTCACGACAAGGTCGTCAAGACACTGTTTGTGTGTTCCGGAGTGTAGTTTTACACACTCTAGGTGAGAACAATTGGGTAACCAGGTCTGAATCATGCGGGACAGACACAAACAGAGATCGGATTGAAGGGGAGTGTTTCATTTAAACAAACAGAGATCAAATTGTTGAGGGGGTTAGTTAATTTTAAAAGCTTATGGCTTATGTGTATGTGTGCTTTGTAGGGGGTGCCCTACCAACAATTTTTTTGGGAGAAGTGGTCGGTAATGGTGTACACAGCACTGCTAGTGTCAGCAAGAGTCAAAAGCAGGTATTAGATGGTACAACGCAACTGCATCAAAGGTTAAGATTTATACAGGTATCACAATCCTACAAACCCCAATTACATAAAAGTTGGGACATTTCGTAAATGCAATAAAAAGAAGAATCTGTGATTTGTTAATTGTCTTCAATCTTTAACTGATAAAAGACAGAAAAGATTTCCAATGCTTTCATCATATGATCAACTTCATCATATTTTGTATATAATTATATAGAAACACATTCAAAAATAACTGCCTGCAAAACACTCAGGGGCGTGTTTACCCCTGTGTTACATCACCTTTCCTATTTTAGACTTTTTATTAGTTTGGGAACTGAATACACTAATTATTCCAGTTTTGTAAGTAAAATTTCTGTCCATTCTTGCTTGATACAAGACTCCAGCTGCCCAACAGCTCCTCTTAATGCTGCACCATACATTTTAAATAGGAGACCTGGAGACTACAGACAGGCCAGTCAAGCACACTCACTCACAGTTATGGAGAATACAGAATAAGACCAGGCATCGTCTTGCTGAAATTATTATGGACTTCCAGGAAAAAATGTCACCTTAATGAAAGCATGAGTCTTTAAAATCCCAATATATGCCTCCATGGTAGAGTCACATGGTATTATATTTATATATTTATAGTTGTGGCATTTAGCTGACGCTTTTATCCAAAGCTTACAATCTTGCTTAGGGGCCCAACAGAGGCAAATTGGCAGTGATGGCAACCTTCTGATTACTAGTTCAGTACCTTGACCACTGAGCTACTGCTGCCCAGTAGTGACATGGTACTGTCCTTCCATAAGTACGTACCACCACATATGGCTTTGTCTTTGTGTTAAACAGTTCCAGGGTGCATGTATTGATGCAGCGGTGGACTGTGTTAAGTGACAATGGTTTTCCGAAGTACTCCTAAGCCCATGTGGATATATTCATGACAGCAGCATGATGGTTTCTCATGCCATGCTGTCTGACAGCTCAAAGCTTACACATTCAACAGTGGTTTCCAGCTTTGCCCAATATGGACTGAGATCTCTCCAGATAGCTTGAATCTTTTCACAATATTATAAACAGTAGATGGTGAATCTTGCATTGAAAATTTGAGGTATGGCACAGAGTGATGATCCATGACCTATCATTGTTTGTAAAGACTGATCCTATGGTGGATCCTCTTTTATAACCATTCCTGGTACCGGTTACCAATTCACCTGCTTATTGTGAAACGTGTAACTTATTCTATAAACGTATCACTCTTTTTTGACTTTGTTCCAGCTTTTTAGAATGTGTTGCAGGCATCCAATTCTAAATGTGTTTCTGTTTACAAAATGCAATGAAGCTGATCAGTGAAAATGTTGGAAATCTTTTCCTTCTACTTGTATTAATTAAATAAAGATCTAAGGGCATTAACAGATCACAAATCCCTCTTTTGATTGCATTATATGAGAAGTCCTTTTTTTTTTTTTTTTTTGGGAAAATAGGGTTTGTAAATATGCTCCACTTCCCTATATAATAAGTGTTCAGAGCCAAAACAGGCAGCTATGTTTGAGTATGTATATACTTGTATTTTTGTGTAATATGGGTTGGTTCTTGATGTACAGAATTTAAGAACCACTTCTCAAAACCTACCTGTATTCCTGATGAGACAGGCACTCAAGCAGGTCCTGGGCATTAAATCGTGGTTCCATGGCAGCAATCTGAAACAGAGAGTCATGTTTTTGGTTTATTTTTAACCTTTATTTTTAATCATTTCAGTGCATGTTTTCGTCAGGTTTACTCTGGTAATTCTATGGTGAAAGTTTCTGGCTGAAACGTGGACCTGAGGCAGCACTGTTTAACCGACCTTTTATGTATTAAGTCAGTTTTCTTTAACCAACAGCCTGCGGACGTGTTGGTGGGAAATTTTGTAAACACAGGATATTTTAAAGAACGCATTAGGTGAAGCATGGTCAATGAAATACCATGGTTTAACGGTATGAAGTGAGGCATGACTAGTGGTTATAACCTCTAAATGACTTTGTTTTGACTGTTTTCAATGCTGGCTCATTATTCAGGCTTTACCTGGTAATAAATAATCTTCTCTCAGTATATTAAGGGACATTCATTTATTAGAAATCTTTAATTTATGTATGTAGTCTACATAAATTGTGTTTGCAATAATCTGCTCTAGTGCTCTGGCAGGGCAAGTAATACTGAAAATATGGAGTAAATGCTGAATGAGGATCATTTATATACAAACAACAAACTTGAGCTGTGCTTCCACCTAAATTCTCTTATTTTACTTGGCTCATGTGATTATTTACTAGCTTGTTGTATAACTGTGAATGTTTAATGATGTATTTTGTAATATGCAACCTTCTTCCTTCTGTATACTGTCTTCTATTTTTTGTAATTGAAAGGATTTTATTTACAGTAAACATCAAGCAGGCCTGTTACGTTTTAAAACCCAGTTTTGTATGGGAAGACTGTTCAAATAAGGTTCATATTAATAAGATAATTTCACAACATACTCAACAAATGCAGCTCACTAGGATATTTTTATCACTATGTTATATATATCTTTAAATCTAGGACAAAACCACACCACCATGCATGAGTTACCCTGAATTCATTCACCTCCATGTTTTACCAAGGCTGTTTCATGTGGGGTCTGCTTTATCACTTTGTACAGAATCACATGGTGCAATGCAGTAACACATTCCGGACAGGGCGCCACTCCATCGCAGGGACTCGGCTATATCCACTCCCAGACATAGCCGATCATGTCTGCAGCACCGCTGAGGATTGGAACTCTGGATCAGAGCGGTAGCAGGCTATTTACCGCTGCTTTTTACCACTGCGCCACCCGAGCGCCTATGGGTTACCATATGATTAGGAAAATCAACCCCAAAACAATATCTTTAAAAGCACTTGAGAAAAACACAAACAACATTTTTTTTTTAAGTTTTAACAACCAACCAGACAGGACGCCACTCCATCACAGGGACTTGGCTACCTCCACATCCAGACAAAGCCAATCATGTCTGTATGTAGACACCCAACCGGTGCAGCACATCTGAGGATTGGAACCCTGGATCAGAGCCGTAGTGGGTTACTGAAATTGGCTCAGCCAATCAGATTTTAGGACCGGAACTATCCGTTTTATAATGATTATTTTAGAATGCCTTTATTTGCCATATATTCATATACAGGTGTACAGTAAAACGAACATTCTTTCTTTACAAATCCCAGCTTGTTTGGAAGCTGGGGTCAGAGCGCAAGGTCAGTCATAGTACAGTGCCCCTGAAGCCAAGAGGGTTAAGAGCCTTGCTCAAGGGCCCAACAGTAGCTGTTTTTTATGACCCCATTTTATGATGATTTTATAAGCTACACTTATCATACTAAGGAAATTTGTGAATATACATTTACAGATGGTAGCCCATCTGTTGTTTTGTACACCTTGCTGCAGCTCTCACTAATACCTGCCCCACCTGCATTAACCAATACCTCAGTTTTGCATATGAATGACAGAATGCTTACGTAAATAAAACTCAGTGTGCTTCCTATTTACCTTAGCTTAGAATAAAGCAAATAAAATGCGTTGTTTATCTTACCGTACTAGTTTGAATAAAGGCAAGCAGAGCCTGAGCGTCTTCTACAGTGCTGTCTACAGAAAGTAACCTGCAATAGAAAAACAACACATTGCACTACAACCAGAGTATGAAATAAACACAGCCTACCAACCAAATGTAGCTGGACATACACAGACGTTTATATACACTGATCAGCCATAACATAAAACCACCTCCTGGTTTCTACACTCACTGTCCATTTTATCAGCTCCACTTACCATATAGAAGCACTTTGTAGTTCTACAATTACTGACTGTAGTCCATCTGCTTCTCTATATACCTTTTAAGCCTGCTTTCACCCTGTTCTTCAATGGTCAGAAGTTCAGTAATTGTAGAACTACAAAGTGCTTCTATATGGTAAGTGGAGCTGGTAAAATGGACAGTGGAGATGGTCATAATGTTATGGCTGATCAGTGTACTATTGTAAAAGCCACATATTTTATGGTCTTGGATTCCAATGATCCCTTGAACTTTTCTTATTTTGTAATTGAATACTTTTGCTGGACATCGTTGCTCCAAAAATTTTATAAGCTGAGTTTTTGTTTATGTTTGTTTCTTGTCCAGTAGCCTCTAATCCTACGTTGAAGTAATACTTGCTTGACTGTGGAGAGTGAACACTGATGCCCATGTTCCAACAGTTCCAAATACAGTGTATCACAAAAGTGAGTACACCCCTCACATTTCTGCAGATATTTAAGTATATCTTTTCATGGGACAACACTGACAAAATGACACTTTGACACAATGAAAAGTAGTCTGTGTGCAGCTTATATAACAGTGTAAATTTACTCTTCCCTCAAAATAACTCAATATACAGCCATTAATGTCTAAACCACCGGCAACAAAAGTGAGTACACCCCTAAGAGACTACACCCCTAAATGTCCAAATTGAGCACTGCTTGTCATTTTCCCTCCAAAATGTCATGTGATTTGTTAGTGTTACTAGGTCTCAGGTGTGCATAGGGAGCAGGTGTGTTCAATTTAGTAGTACAGCTCTCACACTCTCTCATACTGGTCACTGAAAGTTCCAACATGGCACCTCATGGCAAAGAACTCTCTGAGGATCTTAAAAGACGAATTGTTGCGCTACATGAAGATGGCCAAGGCTACAAGAAGATTGCCAACACCCTGAAACTGAGCTGCAGCACAGTGGCCAAGATCATCCAGCGTTTTAAAAGAGCAGGGTCCACTCAGAACAGACCTCGCGTTGGTCGTCCAAAGAAGCCGAGTGCACGTGCTCAGCGTCACATCCAACTGCTGTCTTTGAAAGATAGGTGCAGGAGTGCTGTCAGCATTGCTGCAGAGATTGAAAAGGTGGGGGGTCAGCCTGTCAGTGCTCAGACCATACGCCGCACACTACATCAAATTGGTCTGCATGGCTGTCACCCCAGAAGGAAGCCTCTTCTGAAGTCTCTACACAAGAAAGCCCGCAAACAGTTTGCTGAAGACATGTCAACAAAGGACATGGATTACTGGAACCATGTCCTATGGTCTGATGAGACCAAGATTAATTTGTTTGGTTCAGATGGTCTCAAGCATGTGTGGCGGCAATCAGGTGAGGAGTACAAAGATAAGTGCGTCATGCCTACAGTCAAGCATGGTGGTGGGAATGCCATGGTCTGGGGCTGCATGAGTGCAGCAGGTGTTGTGGAGTTACATTTCATTGAGGGACACATGAACTCCAATATGTACTGTGAAATACTGAAGCAGAGCATGATCCCCTCCCTCCGGAAACTGGGTCGCAGGGCAGTGTTCCAGCATGATAATGACCCCAAACACACCTCTAAGACGACCACTGCTTTACTGAAGAGGCTGAGGGTAAAGGTGATGGACTGGCCAAGCATGTCTCCAGACCTAAACCCAATAGAACATCTTTGGGGCATCCTCAAGCGGAAGGTGGAGGAGCGCAAAGTCTCGAATATCCGCCAGCTCCGTGATGTCGTCATGGAGGAGTGGAAAAGCATTCCAGTGGCAACCTGTGAAGCTCTGGTAAACTCCATGCCCAGGAGAGTTAAGGCAGTTCTGGGAAATAATGGTGGCCACACAAAATATTGACACTTCAGGAACTTTCACTAAGGGGTGTACTCACTTTTGTTGCCGGTGGTTTAGACATTAATGGCTGTATATTGAGTTATTTTGAGGGAAGAATAAATTTACACTGTTATATAAGCTGCACACAGACTACTTTTCATTGTGTCAAAGTGTCATTTTGTCAGTGTTGTCCCATGAAAAGATATACTTAAATATCTGCAGAAATGTGAGGGGTGTACTCACTTTTGTGATACACTGTACATGAACAACTTTTTTATGCTTCTTGAATTAAATCTGCCTTCCATGAAAAGAAATCAGCATAGGGTGACAGGTTGGGTTTTTTTTCAGATTTTGGCTGGAACTATTCATTTTTATTATATGCTGTCAAATTGACTCTGGTCACCAGCTCTAATCAATAATTCAATCATAATTTCTTATTAGGAATTAGGAGGCCATGCCTCACAGTTAAATGTTGTTTTAGATATTATACCATCAATGTATAACCTAAGCAATAAAAAAACAAGAGAGTTAATTTAGTCCTAAGCCAAAGCTGTGTGTGTTTCCATCATTTAGTCACGTGTAGTAAAAGAACTAGAACTTACTGTACTGAACTCTAACATATGTAATCACTAAATGCACGTCTGTGGTTGAAAGTCTTTGTTGGGTGGTGAAGGTCAGTTTATAACTCAGTAATAAAAATCTGCTACACAGAGAACACTGAGATAAGGAACTGAAAGGGTAATGAAATTGAAAACCGAGAGAGTAATGCTATAGCTGAGCGGGGAGGTGCATGATAAAAGAGTAGTATATAAAGAGCACATAGACAATAAGGTCTAGAGAGATGGAACAAAAGGTTTGGAGAACGCCGACATTAAGAAAGGAAAGCAATTTCTGAATTACACTTGCGTCCCTGTTAATGGAATGAAAGGACAGGAAGGCAGAGAGTGTTTGCCTGGTGAGTCATTACTGCTTCCAGCACATGAAAATGAGTCTAGCCATAACCATGGCAACGGAAACAAATTTGCCTCTACACCCCAGCCGGTCCTCAACAGCGCTCAATTCAAGGACAAAACCCAAAAATCAGTGAGTGTGTTAGAAGTACACCTGATATACAGTTAGTATTAAAGAACGGAACAGATATTCCTAAAACCATGATTTTCTCGATATCAAGAAGTGGGAACATATTTTTTTTATCTTCACAGTTGATGTGTTAGAAGCAGAAAAAATGGGCGTAAGGGTTTGAGTGAGTTTGACAAGGGGCAAACTGTGATGCCTAGATGACTGGGTCAGAGCATCTTCAAAATTGCAGCTCAGTATCTATCGAAAGTGGTCCAAGGAAGGAACAGTGGTAAACCGGTGACAGGGTCATGGGCAGCCAAGCCTCATTGATGCACGTGGGGAGCGAAGGCTGGCCCGTGTGCACCGATCCAACAGACGAGCTACTGTAGCTCAAATTACTTAAAAAGTTAATGCTGGTTCTGATAGAAAGGTGTCAGAATACACAGTACATCACGTTTGTTGTGTATGGGGCTGCATAGCCACAGACCAGTCTGGGTGCCCATGCTGACCCCTCTCCATCGCCGAAAGTGCCAACAATTGGCACGTGAGCATCGGTCTAGTGGAGTCCATGCCTCGACGGGTCAGGGCTGTTTTGGCAGTAAAATGGGGATCAACACAACATTAGGAAGGTGGTCATAATATGCCTGATCGGTGTACAGTGTATCACAAAAGTGAGTACACCCCTCACATTTCTGCAGATATTTAAGTATATCTTTTCATGGGACAACACTGACAAAATGACACTTTCACACAATGAAAAGTAGTCTGTGTGCAGCTTATATAACAGTGTAAATTTATTCTTCCCTCAAAATAACTCAATATACAGCCATTAATGTCTAAACCACCGGCAACAAAAGTGAGTACACCCCTAAGAGACTACACCCCTAAATGTCCAAATTGAGCACTGCTTGTCATTTTCCCTCCAAAATGTCATGTGATTTGTTAGTGTTACTAGGTCTCAGGTGTGCATAGGGAGCAGGTGTGTTCAATTTAGTAGTACAGCTCTCACACTCTCTCATACTGGTCACTGAAAGTTCCAACATGGCACCTCATGGCAAAGAACTCTCTGAGGATCTTAAAAGACGAATTGTTGTGCTACATGAAGATGGCCAAGGCTACAAGAAGATTGCCAACACCCTGAAACTGAGCTGCAGCACAGTGGCCAAGATCATCCAGCGTTTTAAAAGAGCAGGGTCCACTCAGAACAGACCTTGCGTTGGTCGTCCAAAGAAGCTGAGTGCACGTGCTCAGCGTCACATCCAACTGCTGTCTTTGAAAGATAGGCGCAGGAGTGCTGTCAGCATTGCTGCAGAGATTGAAAAGGTGGGTGGTCAGCCTGTCAGTGCTCAGACCATACGCCGCACACTACATCAAATTGGTCTGCATGGCTGTCACCCCAGAAGGAAGCCTCTTCTGAAGTCTCTACACAAGAAAGCCCGCAAACAGTTTGCTGAAGACATGTCAACAAAGGACATGGATTACTGGAACCATGTCCTATGGTCTGATGAGACCAAGATTAATTTATTTGGTTCAGATGGTCTCAAGCATGTGTGGCGGCAATCAGGTGAGGAGTACAAAGATAAGTGTGTCATGCCTACAGTCAAGCATGGTGGTGGGAATGCCATGGTCTGGGGCTGCATGAGTGCAGCAGGTGTTGGGGAGTTACATTTAATTGAGGGACACATGAACTCCAATATGTACTGTGAAATACTGAAGCAGAGCATGATCCCCTCCCTCCGGAAACTGGGTCGCAGGGCAGTGTTCCAGCATGATAATGACCCCAAACACACCTCTAAGATGACCACTGCTTTACTGAAGAGGCTGAGGGTAAAGGTGATGGACTGGCCAAGCATGTCTCCAGACCTAAACCCAATAGAACATCTTTGGGGCATCCTCAAGCGGAAGGTGGAGGAGCGCAAAGTCTCGAATATCCGCCAGCTCCGTGATGTCGTCATGGAGGAGTGGAAAAGCATTCCAGTGGCAACCTGTGAAGCTCTGGTAAACTCCATGCCCAGGAGAGTTAAGGCAGTTCTGGGAAATAATGGTGGCCACACAAAATATTGACACTTCAGGAACTTTCACTAAGGGGTGTACTCACTTTTGTTGCCGGTGGTTTAGACATTAATGGCTGTATATTGAGTTATTTTGAGGGAAGAATAAATTTACACTGTTATATAAGCTGCACACAGACTACTTTTCATTGTGTCAAAGTGTCATTTTGTCAGTGTTGTCCCATGAAAAGATATACTTAAATATCTGCAGAAATGTGAGGGGTGTACTCACTTTTGTGATACACTGTATATTTCTGGTAATATTATGGCACAATGTAAATAATAATAATAATAATAATAATAACAATAATAAAGCATTAAAATGGTTTGAATTTTGCTCCATGTACACACTGGTCAGTGACTGCCTAACCTAAATTGTTTAAAACCCACAATACACATCAAACAAAAGCAAGTCAACATAAACCTGCAGGGGACATGTCCTAATCCAATACATATCTTTATCCTTTTATACATTTCCTCTGGGCCTTCTAAACAGGTGACTAAATTTGGTAGTCAAATAAATACAAACATCAACTCCAGTGATTAATTTGCTGGTATTAAAAGTTAAATTGATTCAGTTATGTAGATGCAGATCATGATAGACAACAGCTTATGATTCTCCTGTTAGATTATGGCACAATGGAAAACAAGATAAAATAACTGTATTTAATGACCTCGGGTATTTATCTACCGGCTGTTTAAAGTTCAGTAAAATGTATACGTGCATTCAGCCACATGCACACGCCCAAACTCAGGTGACCTTGCAATAATAATCAGGTACTGAGATGTTTAGCAATGCCTAACCAGGTCCTCTGCTTTGTCCTCTAGGCTACTGTGACACACGGATAAGAAAATATTCCAGCAGCTATATAACCAGAGTCATATACCTGTCTGAAATACTAAAGGTAGACTAAAAGCATTCAGTCATGAATCTTAAATATTATAAGAGCACAAGAATGCAACGGCTAGCTCACATGCTCCGACTGAAGTAAACTTCAAAGAAAATGTGCACACATCTTGACTTGGTGCCAGTCACTTCCAGTAGTCAGGACAAGCTTTTGCGAGGGTAGTGATAACATCTTAACAACAGGATCAACAACAACAGGCTTTATAATTGCGGAAGGCAACAATAAAACAGGGTTACGATAACAGGGTAAAAAGAAAGAAAACAACAAGCAGGACTACATGCTGACGGCATGTCAAGGTGTAATATTTGTCTGTTTTGTTGTACTTTTACTTGTTTACTTATTTTTTTATTTCAAAAAGAGAATTTTGAATATAAAAGGAGGATCCATCAAGGGCTTAGTATGAAAGCCAATATGGGTCATGGCTCACCACTTGCTAGAACAGAAGCTTCAACCAGAACATAAACAAACTAAACAAACTCTTTTACCATCTAAACAAACTCTTTTACCATCTACCATACATAATAGTATGAACAGATTCATAATACTGTCATGCTACTGTGATCAATACAGCCACATGGGTTTGGGAGTACTTAACACAATTGGATGCTGCATAAAGAAATGCAACTTGAAACTCTATTACACACAGAAAGCCAAACATAAATGTAGAAACACCACCAAGCACCAAGCTCTCTGGACCTGAGCTCCCCTAAAACAAACCAAAATATATTAGAAACATGTCTTTTGGTCAGATGAGTCCACGTGTCAGATTGTTTTAGGGTGTGCAATATTTTCCCAGAAAGTCCATGGTTATTTAGGCAAGGCAATGCCAGGCCTAATTCTGCACACACTAGAACAGTGTGGCTTTGTAGATTCTGAGTGTGTGCTTGTATGGCCTGATGAGAATGTCAATCAAAAATAAAAAAAATACACTTGTAAAACTGCAACAATTAGTGTCCAAACTGAGTTGCAGGGGACAATCACAGATTATTTTTGTTGAATTTTTCAAATGATCTGGACTCTTCTGGAAACAGGATTTCTACTTACTGTGCATATATCTTTAATTTGACACACAATGTCTGTTGACCTTTTATTTAAATTTACAAATGAATAACATAATAACGTTCGGGTACCTCTGAAAAGCTTCAAGCAACTGCCCGAGAGCAGCAGAGAGCCTGTGGAGGCAGTTAAGGGCATCCTGAGGAGGGCAAGTGTGAAGGTGCTGCACAGAATCTTCTGAGCCAGGAGAGAAGTGTAATGCTGTGAACAGGGCTGAGCTGAGAAAGGAAAAGAGAGAGACAGGAACACCACAAAAATTTCCTAATCATTATTACAAATATTAGTTAGCAGATAATTGTTTAAAAACTGGTTTATCTGGTTTTAATTTATAAAGCAGTTTAAGCTAAATGCCACCCTTTTTGAATTAGGGTTTTCTGATGTGCTGTGGTTACAATTTATTTATTTACTTTTCATTTATGTACTGTATGTATGTATTAGCATTTTAACCTACATAGGTAGGAAAGCAGTTTGAAAAACTGTTGTCACTTAACACAGTCGGCCGCAGCATCAACATACTTCAAAACTCAAGCAATTTAAAACTATTATGGTTATTGTAAATCACACTTCAATTTTACGCAAAAACACAGTAGAGTTCTCTGGGCGTGAGCTCATCTCACATGGACCAAAATTCAGAAAAACAGATGTCAAGTTCTCCATGCAAAAGGTGAAAAGGACTATCCAGACTATTTTTAGCAAAATGTATCATTGATATCATTGATTTAGCAAGAATTTCAGGCCTTATTAGTCATGTGCTACAACAGCCAGCAGTCTAGATCTGTCTCCTAATGAAAGTGGTGCATTATGAACAGTGATGGCTTAGTTACCTTGAAAAAGTAATCTGATTACTGATTACTGATTACTCCTTTAAAAAGTAACTTAGTTACTTTTAAAATCAAGTAATCCATAAAGTAACTAAGTTAGATTACTTTATGGTGGCCATGGCAACCACTGGCCACCCCCGTGCTCCGCCCCTGCCAAGAAGAAAGCAAAAATATCTTTTCACTAAGGAAAGTGACAAAAATAGTAACGCACAGTAACTTGGATAAGTAACTTTAATCTGATTACTGGATTGGAAATAGTAACGCGTTAGATTACTCGTTACTGAAAAATGTGGTCAGATTAGAGTAACGCGTTACTAAGTAACGCGTTACAGACCATCAGTGATTATGAAGATGTGAAACACACAACGACGGCTACAGATTGTTGAGCAGCAAAAACATGTTGCAGTTTTGCTACTGGAAATCAATATCGAAAGTTCCCAAACAATTGTGTAATTGTGTGTGTAAATAATAGGAAAGGTGATGGTACACAGTGGTGCAGCAGTGTTGTTGGGATGTTAATGCCATCACAGTGCTGAGAATGGCCCACCACTTAAACATCATCTGGTCAATGTGGGCTTTTAAAGGTCATTTTTGATTGATAAATAGAATGGGGGACAACAAAGTGTACAGTCAGTAATTGTATACTTCATTAGTTGGTTCATTAAGTTGGTGTACTTTTCAAGTTTTGTACATTTTGCAAATGTAATTTTTAGTCACTGCCCCATTTACTAATGTTGTTAAATGTTGTCCCTATTTTAACCTCTCACCTGACGTTGCACACATTATTCCAGATATTCTCGAACAAAGCCCACACTTCTTGATGGGAAGCCTGTGGAGGTGGTGCGACATCCTCGACAGCCTCCGCCATCAGTGTATCACCATCAGTGTCCTCCGCTGGCGTCTGCTGAAGCTAAAACAAACACAAATACACTCTGTTAGCTTCTGTATTTGCACTTATTTGCAAAGCTAATATGTTTAGCCACAGACATGTTTCCAGCAAGAGTAAACACCCAAGGGCAAATCTGAAAAGTTCATGGAACAGTTTTCTCTCGCCCAGGTTGGAAAGAAGAAAAAAACTGTGCCAGTACAAGACCGGATCAGTGGAAGTCAGCAGCACATAAGTGTGAGTACGTGTGTGGTTGTGTGTTCATACAAACCTGAGCTTGTAGCCTTTGATGTAAAGACTTGAGACAAGACAGGGTTGAGTGTACATGGCCTCTGTATGCAGATCTGCTACTCAGTGCTGTAAGCAGGTCTTCAGCAGCACACACAGCCAACAGAATAGAACTGCAATCCACTGACTCATCTAGACACACACACACACACACAACACTTCAGACCTTTGGTAATACACTGTGCTCATCTTGGATTTGACTGAGTACTCAGTGTTCAGAGAAAAAGGTCATGAATTCACAGTGTGTTGAATCAGAGGCTGTTAAGATGCCGGATGTGTGAAAATTTAAAATCAGCATTTTTAATACTGACTTTGAGCTCCCCAAAATTTTCAGTTTGTAAGTATAGCTCATGTGGGTTAAAAGACAAATTGCACCTTACAACAAATCAATCGACCAAGGTGGTGTTGGTTTAACAATTTAGATGCTGGACTATTAATGAAAATGCTTTAATCAAAGAGTTTTATTTACGGCTTCGCTGCCTAAGCATCAGTTGTTTTGGATAGTAAGTGGCTCAGTGGTACGGGTATTGGAAAGCTGAGGGAGGGTCGAAGATTCATGCCACAACACTGGACCCTTGAGCAAGGCCATTAACTCACATTGAGAACTGTATTGTTTTGACAGTATAACACATTAGCAAGTCTGAATGACAACACTAAAAGAACAATTCCACCTTAAATTAATGACTTCAATATTTGTCAGTAATAAATAACAAGGATTTTTACATTTACAGCGTTTAGCAGACGGATTCTCTCCCTAAAAACTCACAAGTGTGACCAAATAGAACCCAAGCAGTTAAAGAATAGGGCCCAACAGAAGCAAATTGGCAAAAAACCTTCTGATTACTAGTCCAGTACCCTAGTTGCTGAATTACCACTGTCCTCCACTATTCATTTATTCAAATAAAATACTTCATTATTTATTATTGCTTCAACATATTTACTTTTAATTGTTTTATACATTGCTCACAGTGCCACATTTTGAGAAGAGTTTGTCCTAGTTGAAGGCTTTAATGCAAACAAACACCCAGCACATGTACCCACCTATGTATACTCACATAAAAAAATATGTGTTATTTTACGAAGTTTATTAATAACTGCTGCTCAGGCGGCGCAGCGGTAAAGTACGCTAGTGCACCAGAGTTGGGGTTTTCAATACATCGTATTGAATCTCAGCTTTGCCTTCCGACTGGGCTGGGCGGCTGCATGAACAACGATTTGGCTGTTAGGGTTAGGGGGTAAAAAGTCAGATCATAGGTCCTCATAACTGGTGCAACTACGGCCCCTGCTGGCTGACTGATGGCGCCTGCACAGGGCTGAGGAATAATGCTGATGGGGGTGTGTCCCTCCATACACAGTGCCCGTCGGTGTATGAACTCGCCTCGTGCAGGTGAAAAATGCAGTCTGTACTGACTGTACGTGCTGGAAGGGGCGTATGTCAGTTGAGAGGCGTCTTCAGTCAGCGGTGAAAGGTCGAATCAGTATAGAGGGCGCAATCAGGGTAATTGGACACGACTAGATTATGGGGAGAAAATTGGGGGAAAAAAGTGGGAAAAATAGAAAATGTTAAGTTTATTAATAATTTCTTTCCATCTAATGCATTGCTAACATGATCTCTAATTTTCTTTTATTGTACAGTTTTTTTGTGAACTAGTCTGTATGTTCAAGTAGAAAACAGTAAGAATTATCTGTGTATTTTCAGGCAAAAAAATCTCAAATGAGAAAAGTTAACTTACTAACTATAAACAGTGAGTGGGCTGAGCAGACAATAAGAGAAAAAATGGAAAGTAAAGAGACTATGTAGTTGTTCTCCTACTAAAAGCACTGTATGCACACACATACATTTGTGGAGGTCAAACAAAGACATCCCACCCTCATATACTCAAGAGTTTGGGCACAGTGACGGGGGAGCAGTACTTTTCCACTCCTCCACAAACTTATACAAAGCACTTCTTGCTTTTCCATGTCAGCCTCCCTCCCTGGCTTACTTTTCCTTTGGCAACCAGCCTGGGCTCTTGGCCAAGGAATAAAGGAAGGTAAGCACAGTCAAGTTTTCACAGCACTGACAGACAAGACCAGGTCAAAGCACGTATACACACAGCAGATGTTTCCTCATTTATTTGATTTTAAATGAGGTAATTAGCCTATGCTAATAGAATGGCAGTGCCAGAGATTAAGTGTGTTTACATGAACACAATCAGATTAGATGAGTATTTACCTATAACATTTATATGAGTAAGTCAGTAATCTGATTTGTCAATGTGAAGACCTGTAGAAAAGTGGAATTAACAATTCCGCTTTTTAAAACATCTGGTTTGCTCAGTCTGCATTATCAAAAAGGGTGTTATGTAAAAAAACAATCGAAGATGCCAATATAAAAATATATTTCAATATTATTTTTTTAATATATATATTTTATGCATTTTTCTCCCATTTTCTCCCAATTTAGTGTAGTCAATTTGTCTTCCGCTGCTGGGGATCCTCGATTTTTTGTAGTTGAGGAGGGTATATTGCTGCTCACACCTCCTCCAACCCACACGCAGCCCTTAACAGAACCATTTTCCTTCCATGCACTCTGCACAGGCGCCTCTATCCGCCAATGAGGGTCCTTACACAGCTTTTGAAGACGCCCACACATTCCGGTCATCCCTCCCTGCAGGCAATGGCAATTATAGAGTGCTTTCTACACCTTATATACCTATCAAGGCAGCAAACGTGACGTCCTTTATAAGCTACGCTATGAAGTAGGACAATGATTGTTCTAATGACCCATTTTTCAGATCACATGAAACATAAAAACAAACACACCTGTCTTAAAACAACTGCTGAGCGTCTCAACACAACCGAGCAGAGTTCTCTTTATGATGTTCCCAAATACTGCGATCCAGTGCTTCTTAAAACACTGCAGCAGACCCTCCAGAGTCCATGGAGGCTTCACGTACACTATCTACAACACACACAAAGAACATAAAAAGCATTAGTAAACAGAAAAAAAAACATTAAATGCATACTAATGCAGCAGCAGAACTTCAGCTACCCACTTAAAGTGCCCCTAAATAAATGCTAGTGTCTGCAGGAAAGATTTAATTCCCACCATGCAATTTAGTGGTCGTTTTTGGCTGAGGATAGTTGCAGGCTATTAGAAATCCATTCCACTTTCTGCAGGGTAAAACAAAGCACTGGTAGGACAAGTTGAAAAAATTTTCAAATAAAATTGGCCAATTTATTTTGTTCTATTTAGAATGATAGAAAGCAGTTATTTTATTTTCCAATTTATTGTCTGATAACGAAGAACTTATGTTCTTCAAGAGAAAAAATAAAACAAAGCAAGCATTAAGATATTCAATATATTTAGACTACACCTCTGTCCACAGTTCTCCAAACGCAGCCTTCATCTCTTCCTCCAGTACCGCAGCCAGAGAACTCCGCAAACTGCTCTCCAGCATGGACACACATTCACTCAGTTCTCGCTCTTTGACAGCTGACTTCCTCCTGTTCACCTCTTCCTCCTCATTTGCCCTTCTCGACCTTTCTGCAGAGTCATAAAATCAAAATTCAAGTGTCTATTTAAGTAGATGTGGTTTATTCAGAGTATTGCATTACATTTTGAATAAAAATCATCCTATACTAATAAAAAAATCTAATACACCCTAGTCAAATAACAACATTAATTTCTGCCTATTCCTCTTGGCAAACCATGTCCAATTTCCCCAGGTTACAAGGTCCCTCTAATGGACTTGCAGTTTCAACAAAAAAACAGCCTTGAAAAACATCATACAGTTATTTTGGCTGATATGTTGTGTGGCTGACGAGATTAAATCCCCTCCAATATATCTTGACACATTTGTTTTATTTATTTTCCTTGAACGTGACGTGTAATGTTCCAGTACAAGTACAAACTAGTACAAATGAGTCATGTGTACCAAGAGCAGCTACCATATGCTTAACATTTAATATATCGCTTACCATGCACAGTTATGAAATAGGCACTGCCATGCATATTTAGGGGTTAATTGTTTGGCTGATCTGTGTATTCTGTGTTCTGTTAGCCACTGTATGTTTTTAGACCTTGATAGTTGTAGTTTATTTTCTGTGTATGTTTTCAGAGCATCACGGCAACCAGTTCAGAAGATTATGATGCAACACTGCCACCTAAGAGTGCAGCTTTGTTTTTCTTTCCTGTGCTTACTAAGCAATTTTTATCGAAACAAAGTATTACCACACATATATTACACCAAGGCATTTTAGATTCACCATTCTGGCCTTCCTTGACAGGGGTAACAAATGGAGAAGCATCAGAAGAGCTGTAGCTGTAGTTGAAGTGTGCAGGGTTCACTTCAGCCTGCTGCTGTAAGTCTGCTTTACTCAGGGTCTTCACTCCACTCAGCAGAGCTTTACTGCACAGGTTCTTGTCATTACTACAGCCACAAAAAGAAAATGTGATAAAAAAAAGAGAGATCAGCTTGTTAGAGACCTTTTGTTAATATTTGGAACTTTGAGTCCATGCTTACGTGCACAGGATGAGAGCGCCATCTGGATACAACTTCTGATACTGCAGGCAGCATTGCAGCACTCGGTCATCATTATTGGCAGTGTTCAGGCCATCTACAGGAACATATTTCAGGTATTAAGAAACTACAGAAACTCTCAGCAGGTGAGCACATAAATCCTGAGTAAATGATTGGAAAAACATAGTGTGTTCTGATGCTCTGGGCAGGGGTAGTGCATGATTCAGTGACGCAATTAACATCCTGCTGTGCTGTCATGGCATCTACTTTAGTGCTGAGCAAGCAACTGGATCAAGATGGTATGTGAAAATGATCTGACTGACTTTGAGAAAGGCTTATTCTATTAGGACCCCACAGATTTCACAGCAGTCATTAAATAACACTTATAAATTAAATTATAGAAGCAATGGAAGCTACAGTACACAGCACAGCCTACCTTAATGGTTGAATGTAAACATACAACATCCAGTGATGGTGCGAGGCTCCTTCTCAAATACTTATTTTGACCCACAGCCTCCACAGGGGCTGTGGGGGCTCACAGAATTGGTCAGGAGTTTTCCAAACTCAGTTACCTGAGTAGTGTTTTTACCTGCTTTAGACTCCGACATCTTGGACATTTTGACTAATCGATTGCTAACTAAAATGCCGTAGGATTTTAGGAAACTTAAGGCACTAGAATGCTACGTGAATTAAAAATGTTAACTCGCTAAACACAAACCTTATATTTTGAATTTCACAGCAAATTGCATATTACACAGGGGTAAACGGCTAGGTAGGGCCTTATTTATTACTGAGGCACAAATGGCAAGAGATTTAGATCTATAGAAGATATTGATCAGCAAACAGGGTGAAAACTGACCCCTCATTACCACCATCCACACCGATCAATAAGAGGTGAAAAATGTGATAGTCATGTGAGTCATCCTTTACTGTAATTCCTTCATCACCTTTCTGATCACTAGTCCAGTAATCACAACCAATGAGCTACTACTGGTCGATTTACTACCCCCACTTCATGAAATGTACATTTTTTAAATACAATATAAAAAAGCACATAGTAGATCAAAATAGTAGAAGGTTAAGATAGATATAGATAGAGTTCGAGGAGTGTATATTGCTGCTCGCGCCTCTTCCGATGCGTGCACAGTCCTTACAGACCTCTTCTTTTCACCTATGCTCACTGCACAGGCTCCTTGGTCTGCTAACTAGGGTCCTTGCACCCTACCCACTTAGTCTGGTTATTTGTCCCACCCAGAAGACTCTGTGGCCAATTTTGTCTGCTGCAGGCACTGCCAGCTGTGCCCGCTAGATGGCGCCCAGCTGACCGGTAGCAGATCTGAGATTCGAATCGGGGTGTTCAGAATCTCAGTGCTGGTGTGCTGAGATTCCAGACTGCTCCATCCAGGAATCGAACCGAGGACCTTCTTGCTGTGAGGCGACTGTGCTATCCAGACAGTGCTACCCACACCTGCTCAGCCTGTGGTGTAACAACTTGTGGTATGTAACTGTAAGAAATGTTGAAACCACTAGATTATGGTATTGTAGCAGGACTAGCAGAGACACTTACAGGCAGCCTGGGAGGCTAGCTGCATAGACTGGCCTAAGAGACGTGGCTCCTGGTTCTTTAGACAGTTGTAGATGTAGTCGACGGCCGGCCGAGCTTTGCGCTCCACATCCTTGGACAGTTTTCCACTCTTCAAAGAGTCCAGCTCCTGCAGAACCACCCAGGGGACCAGCAGTTTTGGAAATCCTAGCGCTGCAGATCAAACAAGAGGACATCACATAAAGTTACTTAATCATGTAAAAGTGAAAAGCACGATTTAGGGACATATTATCATTTCTTCAAGTCAAACACTGTTTAAAGGAAACAGGAGGCAGCTACTTAAGTCTTACTGTGTCAATCACTGTTCTAGGGACCACAAGTGGGTCGCGAAAGGCCCTCTAGTTATCCATAGACCTAAATCTATTCAATTATTATAGCAATTTAAAAACAGGCATTATTTTTATTGTGCGTTTTATTTGAAATAATTTCCATTTGAGGTCGTGGAAATGATACAATCAAGTTTGTGTGAAATTGAGTAAAAACTAATTTGTGGCATGTATTCTCTTAGTTGCCAGTTTATTAAGTACACCTTTACTGAACTTAAACACATTACACACGTACACACTGATAGGAAACTCAGGTTAGCTATCCAAAAATTCTAGAATTGACTGTATATACGTAATACCATAAGTACATAAAGTAGTGAACCATGTGCCCTGTGGCCTCCTACCTCCAAGTCCATGGGACCTTATCTTCTTTACAAAGTCCAGGTGACTAAGCAGAACGTTGGTATCAAGAACTATGAGGACGTCTCTCTGGCACGGCTCCTGACCTGGAATGTCAACCACACAAAACACAACAGTCTTATAAATTAGGTTCTGCATGTTCATACTCACATTAATTGATGTAGATTTGTATCAGATTTCAGTACCACGTATAAAAGTGGCCCAAATCAGAATTTAAAATGTCAGATTAGGGTACGGTGCTCAGGTGGCACAGCAGTAAAACATGCTAGCACACCAGACATCTCAAACTCATACAGTCAAATCTCAGCTCTGCTACCAGTAGGTTGGGCGCCTACACGAACAACGATTGGCTTGTTGTTCAGGGAGGGTGCCTTATAACTGATGCAATTATGACCTCTGCTGGCTGATTGATGCCGCCAGCACAGAGACAGGGGATGATGGGATCAGGGTGTAACTCTCCGTGCACAAAGCTGATCCACATAAGAACTCGCCTCCTGCACGTGAAAAGATGTGTCAGAGGGGGTGTGTTGGTCACGGCTTTCCTCAGTCAGAGTGGAGGTCAACATCAGTAGAGGGGAAGCGATATGCAATTGGGTAATTGGATACGACTAAATTGGGAGAAAACTGCAACAACAACAAAAAAGTCAGATTAGGGGGCGCTCTAATGGCACAGTAAGCTTACATGCTAGCCCACCACTGCTAAGATCTTAGCTCTTGGGTTTAAATGCAAGGTGCTATAGAACAGGCCAAGCATTCAAACAGGCACAATTAATAGTGGTGTGTTTGTTGGGTTCTTAGCACATCATCTCAGTGCTGGGAGGGCTTTCTGTGAGAATCTGCCACTGGTAGGTGAAAAGATGTGGCTGGATACGTGTAGTGGTCAGTTTTAAACAGACAAATCTGGGTCACTCATGAAAAAACAGATATGATTTGGACCACTTTTACCAGCAGTGTAAAGCTTCATATAACTTAGTCAAGTGGAACATTACTGAATGTAACAGTGGTGCCCTCTTCTGGTGGATCCACATCCATGCCGGTAAGCTCTCCATAGCTCTCCACTACATTCACCTGCAGTTGTCTGTTAGTGCGCGCCTGGTGCAACTCCTCAACCAGCTGCATCTACAGATGTAACACAGATGTTTACACTCAACACTGCACATAAAGCCTGTGTTTCAGATAGCATGCTCATACTAAACCCTGCCCAAAACAGTATGTACATACAAGTGACAAACAGAAAACACTAAATAAATGATTAGAAAAACAGGTGTGCAGATGCAGAGGGTGGCACTTCGTTGGCATGGTTTGGGTCCACTGTTGGGTCCAAGAGATTTTCTGACAAAACCCCTAATCAATATGATAGAAGATCATGAAACAACTTTCCTGTATGACAATGCAGTAACCCATAGGGCAAAAGAGGTAATTATATTAGGTAGTTATATGCTATGGCATTCACGGTCGCCAGATCTGAAACTGATTAAACACATATAGGAGACGTGGACTAAGGTGTTAAGACTATCTACCATCACCCTCAATAAACCAGTTAATAGAAAACTTGTTTGGTAAACTGATGTTTCATTGTTCCAGTACAGTTCCAGAGACTTAAACCAGACCTAAACCAAGGTCCGGTAAAGATGTTCTGGTTGCTTATGGTGGCCAATCGTCTCACTAACACACTGTACTAACACTAACACATACTGTGTTTTCACTCTGCTTTGTCAACCATATGCAGTAGTATGTGTAAATAAGTATGTCTTGTAGGCCAAGGTTTCTCAAGCTCATTTTACTGGTTCCAGTGGGTCTTATGCCAAATTAAATACTGTAGTACTGTATTTATACTGTATTTCTACTGTAGTAATACTGCAGTAATAAATAAATAATTTTTTTTATGTGTTTATGTTTACCCAAGAGTAATTAGATCAGTAAGTAAACTTTTCTGGGATTGTGGGGAAGGGGATGCTTAATAGTAACACAATTTAATAAACGCCTGGTTATTTAAATTCATTAAAATATGTTATCCTGTTGTAAAGTCCAAATACTTTTGGCTATAGTTGTGTGATTTACAGTATTTACTGGTATGAAGTAATACTATGACTATAAAGTCATTCACAAGTCTTCACCAAATGACTCACTCTGTTACTCACCTCCTGGTCATCATCAGTATTTTCCGTGGGCTCAGCAGAAATGGTCTGATGACTAACCTGAAAAATAACGTTTTGATTTAGACTTCACATAAATATTTTAAGGCCGAGATTTTGTATTTTTTACAGTTAACAATACAAACATTCAAGGTGCTCAGGTGGCACAGCGGTAAAAACACGCTAACACATTATAGCACACCAAAGCTGGCATCTCAAACTTGTCGATTTGAATGTCAGCTCTGCTACCGGCAGGCTGGGTGCCTACACGAACAACGTTTTGCCGGTTTGCAAGGAGAGTGCCAGAGGGGATTCCTCATAACTGATGCAATTACGACCTCTGCTGGCTGAATGATGGCGCCTGCACAGAGATGGGGGATAATGGGATCAGGGTGTGTCTCTCCGGACACAAAGGTAAAGGTGAAAAGATGCAGTCGGGTACTGCACACATGTTGGAGGGGGCGTGTGTTAGGCACGGCTCTCCTCAATTAGAGTGGAGGTCAAGATCAGTAGAGAGGAAGCGTAATGCAATCGAGTAATTGGATATGACTAGATTGGGAGGAAAACTTTGTACCCTCTGTACCCCTAATGTACTCAATTATCTGAGACACTTGCCATGCCTGAACTTTACTTGTTTAGGTTTGTACTAGAGCTACAAGGGTAATAAAGCAAAGCAAGCATGTAGCAACCATGTTACCATGTTAGCACGGTAGAAAGTTGTAGCCTAGCGGTTAAGGTACTGGATTAGTAATCGAAAGGTCGTTGGTTCAAGCCCCACCACTACCAGGTTGCCACTATTGGGCCCTTGAGCAAGGCTCTTAACCCTCAATTGCTTAGACAATATACTGTCACAGTATATGCTAAATGGATGTGTAAATCGAGTCAGTAATGAAAACATTATAAAATTGAATTCAATTGTCATTTATTCAAGACTGCTGGGGTGGTGCAGCAGTCTAATAAGCTAAACTGACAAGCCTACAAATGCCGTCGTAGCACAACCTTTGGCCATAATAATTCTACTTTGTTATTCTACTTTTACCTATACAGTAAAAAATAAAAGGTGGCCCTTATATGCCATCATAAAATATAAAAACGTACATGTTTTACCACAGGTGGAGTTTTGCTTGGAGAGCTTGTGTCTTTTGTTTCTCTGTCATGTAGTAACTTATCTTCTGGTAAGCAGAAAGGTTTTTGAGGAGCGGAGTAAAGAGGAACCTGAGAAGAAACTTTAGGAGGTCTTTGTACAGTCGGCTGAGGGACAGCCTTGGAAGACGGAGATTGTTTCTTTGCGGAAACAAGCGACGCATGTTTACCAATAAAGGAAGGTTTTTTCTCAGCAAGGGCTGCGTCCCAAATTTCTGTCCGTGCCTTTAAAACACTAAGCTTCTTTGGAATTTTGAAAGTAATTGGAAGACCAAGTTTGGATGAGGTTTTGGCTTTGAGGGTTGAATGCAGTGCAGGCTCATGCTGTACTTTATGACCACCTTGATGTGAAACGTTTGGTGTAACTTCAGATGCTGGAGGTTTGCTGACCACAGGAGGCTCTTTGGATAAGCTTTCGGTCCATGTTTTCTCATCACTTTTGAATTTCCATTCCGAGACGTGATCTTCACCTGACTTCTTGGACTTTTTCACCTCTAGCTCCTTTCCATCTTGGCATTTCCATTCAGAGACATGATCTTCACCTGACTTCTTAGACTTTTTCACCTCCAGCTCCTTTCCATCTTGGCATTTCCATTCAGAGACGTGATCTTCACCTGACTTCTTGGACTTTTTCACCTCTAGCTCCCTTCCATCGTGGCATTTCCATTCCGAGATGTGATCTTCACCTGACTTCTTAGACTTTTTCGCCTCCAGCTCCTTTCCATCTTGGCATTTCCATTCAGAGACGTGATCTTCACCTGACTTCTTAGACTTTTTCGCCTCCAGCTCCTTTCCATCTTGGCATTTCCATTCAGAGACGTTATCTTCACCTGACTTCTTAGACTTTTTCACCTCTAGCTCCTCTCCATCTTGGCATTTCCATTCAGAGACATGATCTTCACCTGACTTCTTAGACTTTTTCACCTCCAGCTCCTTTCCATCCTGGCATTTCCATTCCGAGACATGATCTTCACCTGACTTCTTGGACTTTTTCACCTCTAGCTCCTCTCCATCCTGGCATTTCCATTCCGAGACGTGATCTTCACCTGACTTCTTAGACTTTCTCACTTCCAACTCCTTTCCATCTTGGCACAGCTTGTCAGACTTTTTGTGTGTGCCACCATCAGCCCGTTCCTGTCTGGAATGGCGCTTTGGTACAGGGTAATCATCCTCCTGCTTGGAGGACCTTCTCTTCAGGAGCTTCTTCCTTTGTTCCTCAGTGAGAGACCAGTCTTGGCTGCTTTTTGGATGGGACTGTTTTGGAGCAGGCCTTCTCGTTTCAATCACTTCCTCTGAGTGTTTGCTTACAGTTTCGGAAACAGGCTTGGATTTTGGAGCTTGGCTACTGGAGCTGCTGCTTGAGGTCTTCCTTGTGGATGAGGAATGATGTTTAGATGAAGAGTGTTTCCCTGAGTCATGTGATGCTCCATCACTGTCCCGAGAGAACTTCTGTTTCTTTTCATCTGACTGTTTGTGTTTAAATGTCTTGACGCTATCTTCTCTTGGAGACCGAGGGCTGCCAGTGCTCCGTCTATGGACATACAAACTAACTTCAATGACAAGCAAACCAGAAAAAAGCTAGACAATTATGACATCAACACAAAACATCACTCCGTTTCAATTAGAGATTTAGTTTGTTGCTGATAAGCTCAGCTGAAATGAAAACACATGTACAGTTGATTTCATTTTGATCAACCATTATATCCTAGTCAGCGTTGTGGCGGGTCCAATTTCATGGTGTACACTGGGTGCAAGGCAGGAATACCCTGGAGAGGTAGACAATTCATTCCAAAGCTTCGCCATTCACTTCTCAGATATAGCCGATCATGTCTGTGTAGACCAATAGCGTAATCCACCACTGTGATACCTGAGCACCTCAACCACTTTAGTTTTTACATTTACATTAACAGCATTAAGCGGACGCTTAACATTTGAGCAATTGAGGGTTAAGGGCCTTGTTCAGGGGTCCAACTTGGCGGTGGGGCTTGAACCAGCAACCTTTTGATTACTAGTCCAGTACCGTAACCACTGAGCTATCACTGCCTTTGGTTTCTGTTATAGTATGTTATAATATATGTTTGGTACATATATACTGTATATATATATATATATATATACGTATATATATATATATATATATGGGCATCTACACCGATATGATTGGATATGTCTGAGTGCTAGGGCCAAACAGATTAGCTTACAGAAGGTGCTCTTGTCAGTGCACTCTCAGTGCTGGTCCCAAACCTGGATAAATAAAAAGGCTTGCCTCAGAAAAGGCATCTGGAGTAAAACTGTGCCAAATCGAATATACGGACCAGCTAAATATAAAAGCAGCCGGACTAAAAAGATTCAATTCATATTTTATTTATTTATGTATTTGACACAGTACCTATATTATGAGGCTTCCACCTTCATACGTTACTGTGGGTATGACGTTTTTTTGGATCTTTTTTCTATATACATAAACAGCCAAGTTATTGCCATATGCTATTCCAAAAGTGTTCTGATTTGTCTTAATGCTTGTGTGCAACTATAAAAGATAGATCTTTGTATTTTTTAGCAGAAGAGCATTGCTTAGAATCAGTGTAAAGGACGTTCCTCCTGCTTTTCAAATGACTGCTATTTTTTTCTCGTCCCTTTCCTGATGTTAGTCTGAGAGTAGGATTTGACCTTGCAAATTCTTCAACAAGCTGTACTGAAAAGGATGTTTACTTTGGTTTGCTGTGGCTCCGTAGCTTTCTGTTTTTCTAAGTGTTATAACGTTTTCACCTCCAATGGAGATCAGTGACTGGGCAAGGTGACAGAACCATATCTTCATGCCTTGCCACTTGTGTTAATATCATATGTGATTCTTACCTGTGAGCATGATTATGCTTGCTTTTGCTCTTAGAACTGCCAGATCTCTTTGGGTCATCTTCTTCCTAAAGCAACAATAACACAAAAATACAATAAAATGACTTGCAACAAAAACACTATGCTCAGTGGATTCAAAATATATTCAGACCCATTATTCAACACAGCAATTAGAGCTTCACACTTTACCCACTGGGATCTGGGCAGTTTATTACATTCATCATGGTAGAGCCTCTCTAGCTCTGTCAAGTCTAATTGAGAGTGTTTGTAAATTGCAATCTTCAGGCCTCTTTACACATGTTCAATGGGGTGTAAGCCAGGGCTTTAGTTGTGCCCCTTAAGAATATTCAGAGACTTGCCAAAAAGCCACATCAGTGTTTTTTTTTTTTTTTTTATCTGTAGACTTCAGTTTATTGTCATGCTAACAGGTGAACTATCACCTAATCAGAGTTTTCTTTGGCAAACTGTTGCTGTTTTTGGCTGCTTTTATCCAGTCTGTCTGATCCAGACACTGAAAATGTCTAAAAACAGCCCTATATGGTGGCACCATGTTTACAGTATGGTTGATATTAGCCAGGTAAAAGTTCAACTTTATTTCTAACAAACTCAAATCCATAACACAAAGTGTGCAAAAAGTTTGAATAAAGGGTTTGAATAGTTTCTGAATCCAAAGAATATAGAACATGCAGATGTTTTTCACTTTACCTGATCTTCACAAGAGGATGTGGATGGTCTTTCTTTCTTTAGTTCTTTCTTGTGCTTCATTGACTTTTTTTTGGTCATCGTCGCTGTCTGCAAGGACACAGAAAAATGTTTAAAATGGATCTGACAGAGATCTACACCAAAGAACAAAAACAGAAAAAAATATTACCAGATAAAAATAAAAAAACTTTGAGATAAAATTCATAAAAAGTATTGTACAAATTATTTACTTATGCTAGCACTACACAAAAAGATCCTTTTACAAATCAAAAGGTTTTTACAAATCATAAAACATTCTGGTCACGGGAGCAGACTGAGGAACTAGAAGTGTGTAGAGTTTTTATATTTTTATATAGTTTTTTGTACCAATGATTAATAATCTCTTTTAGTTTTTAATTAATTTTAGTTTTTTATATAACTTTATATAGCATTATTTATTGGTCTCTAATGAAATATTTTGTTATCAGGCAACCTTGACACTGCTGCCTCCCCACAATCCTCAGTAGCTTCTTCATTTCTCACACTATTGTTTATTGTTTCATCAAAGGTTTTATTTAAAAAAAATAAGTTAAAACAACCACTTAGGTGGCGCAGCGGTAAAACACGCTAGCACACCAGAGCTGACATTTCAAACTCGTCGGTTCGAAACTCAGCTCTGCCATCCGGCTGGGCTGGGCGCCTACATAAGCAACGATTGCCTGTTGTTCATACAGGGTGGGAAGCCGGATAGGGACCTCATAACTGATGCAATTACGACCTCTGCTGGCTGAGTGATGGTGCCTGCACAGAGTCGAGGAATAAAGCTTTGATCAGTGTGTGGCTCCCCGTACACAAAGCTGATCCACATATGAACTCGCCTCGTGCAGGTGAAAAGATGCAGTCGGCTACTGTGCACTCTCCTCAATCAGGAGTGGAGATCAGCATCAGTACAGAGGAAGCGTAATGCAATCAGGTATTCAGATAAAAAAAAATTAAAATACTCACCACTACACAAAAAGATCCAAAAGTTCTGATGTCAGAAGCAGACTGAGATACTAAAACTGAGGAACTAAAGAGTTTTAATATTTTTTGTTATCATTTTTTACATCAGTGAATTTTTATTTTATTTTAGAAATTTTCTTCAGTTTTCTGTACCAATGTTTAATAATTTCATTTAGTTTTAATGAATTTGTTCACTTTTTACAGCATTATTTATTGGTCTCTAATGAAATATTTTGTTATCAGGCAACCTTGACACTGCTGCCTCCCCACATTCCTCAGTAGCTGCTTCATTTCTTACACGACTGTTTATGGTTTCAACAAAGGTTTTATAGACAAAAAAATAAGGTAAAATATTCCACAATATAACACTTTTTAAAAAGTGGTTGAATGAGCCACTTTCTGCAAAACCATACAGCTAAATCATATGAATGGGGATGTGATTTAATACACTAATGAAACTGATAGCTCACCTCAGTTCACCTACTGCTGTAAGCTCACCAGAATTAAACTTAAAAACTAAAAACTGTGAAAGTCAGTAATAATAATAAAAATGTGTAAATAAAATGTTAATAATTGTGCAGCTCTGCTGTAGAGCAGTGAAGTCAGACTGCTGCAGCTGAATGCTACACTACATACACTCCACAAATAAACATTATTATTATTGTTAACTGCACTATAGCACATAAAGTATTAAATAAATGAGCAAATTTCCTTTTTACAAGTCGATATAAAACAAATAACTGCTGTTAATAAAATAGTTTGACCAACTAAAGTTCTTATTTTGACACCAAAACAAACATGAACACTCACCGCTGTGTCAGCTCAAGGCTTTACTCATTCTTCTTCTTCACTTGTTGTTAATAGAAACTCATTACATGGATCATTACTGCCACCTAGTGATGTAGCGAGTGACTCCGAAGCTCCGATACTAAGCAGTGGTTTTAAAACAGTGCATCGATGCTTGATTCGTAACATAACCGCATTCACGTGACCAGTGACGTCTCAAGCTTCGTTCTGTACCGAATCATGTGACTGCATTGCCCCACACATACAGTATATACACTATATTGCCAATAGTGATGGGAATTTCGGCTCCTTTTAGAGAGCCGGTTCTTTTGGCTCGGCTCACTAAAAAGAGCCGGCTCTTTCGGCTCCCAAGTGGCTCCTTAGATTTTTTTGTTGCTTAAATTAATTTATTAATAAATTACATGTAAAATGAATTACTAATGTAAAAAACATTGTATTAAATGTTTATTATTTAAATTGCTTTATTTATATACTCAACATGGAACAGAGTGCTCCAACAATAAATTATAAAATACAAAAACAAAGACCCATCTCAATTAGACAAAAAGGTCTGATTGTGTATATTATTTGTACGTTTGCATCTAAAGTGGGACAGCATGGTGGCTAAGTGGTTGGCACTGTCGCCTCACGGCAAGAAGGTCCTGGGTTCGATCCCCAGGTGAAGAGCCCATGTCCTTTCTGTGTGGAGTTTGCATGTCTTTCCCGTGTCCGCGTGGGTTTCCTCCGGGTGCTCCGGTTTCCTCCCACAGTCCAAAGACGTGCAAGTGAGGTGAATGTTCCTGTCATGAATGTAACCAAAGTGTAAAACGTGACGTTAAAATCCTAATAAACAAAACAAAATAAACAAGCATCTAGAGTGAAACAACACAACATCAATGAAGAATCACTCAACAAAATATAAATGAAAATGTGCAAAACAAAAAAAAATCCAGGTGAAAGCATCCAGGTGACAGTGTTTGTAAGTATTTAGTGAAGATTGGCATTCAGAAAAACCAAGGAGCTCATCTTTGATGGGTTGATCCTGTTTCTCCTTTCTGTTATGATCTGCCCTGTTAAAATAGATTCTCTCTGAGGGGACAGATACACAGTCTATGTGCCATCGCATGTGTAAGATGTGGGTAGACTGAACACTTGGTCTCCCACCAGCTCAGTGGGTCTGAACTTCTCTGTAAAAGGGGCTTCTCGTGTCCAAACTTTACTATGTTTCCTCACCTTTCCAGTGTGTAATGTCTGGCTGTGTAAAGCACTGAGTTCTCTCTCTCTCTCTCTCTCTCTCTCTCTCTCTCTCTCTCTTGTTCGTGTGCTCACTGTGTGTGTGTGTGTGTGTGTGTAGCCCCTCCCCTCCTGCTCAGTGTAAACACAAACGCCACCACGTATCTTGACCAATCACATGCGAATTTGACAAAAAAAAAAAAAATGAATTCAGGTGTTCCAATCACTTCCATGGCCACAGGTGTACAGACATCCCAAGTTGCAAAAACTCATTTCAGGGAGGTACCCCCGGACCCGGCCCTCGACCTCAAGTGCACTAGTTGGTGAATTAGACAATTGGTTATGTTCCCTACACAGTGCACTAGATTGTATATCAGATCACGGATTTATGTTCCCTACATAGTGCACTAGATAGTGTATTAGATAACGCATTCATGTTCACTACACAGCGCACTAGAAAGTACAATGTTGCGTAATTTGAATGAACAATTTGTGTCAGCTTTTGTAATACCTGTTGTATCTGATGAATCTTTTCTAGATAATTGATCAGGTCTACACACTCATATTATAATTAAGAGGTTTATTGAAAAGTTGCAAAGAAATCAGCTCTCCTCAGGCTCTCAGGCTGCAGCGTTCTGAGTCTTCACCCCTAGCAGGAAGATGAAGCACAGACCCCGTATTGTGCGTTCCATCAGTTTTTATACTCTTGGCAAAACGCCCTTTGCTCGCGAAGTGACACATACCTCTAGTCTTAATCAATTTTTCGCTGAGCTGTCGTTTCGCCAAAATATAGGGGGTGTGTGTGTGCAGCTGAGCGCAGCAGTTTCAGAGAGTAGGATGTGCCGAAAACAGAGAAGTTTTATGCTCTCACACCCTTTATATGGAGTTGTTCTGTACCAAGTGTTGTTATAGGGATTTTTATCAAGCACATACCATAGAATGTTTTCATTATATGGGTAAGATCTTGTGTGTGTGTAGATGAACTCAAGATAACCTAATGACTGTTAACAACTAAGTGTGTGTGTTAGACCCTGTTTTCTGAGCTTAGAGGAACTGAATGGATAAGTGTAGGTAATTTTGAAATGGTTTTGCATGCAAGTTCCAGACAGCAGTCAACAGATGAGGAACACCAAGATGCAGTCACTACGGCACAGATGCTTCCCTGTTCCTCTTTATGAACTGTGAAACCAACGGCTCCAAGACACGATTTTGAGTGGTCAGGATGAAGACACCACTCACTTCTTCCTCCTTCTCTTAATAAAAGGCTGCACATGCCATAGATCAATGGACTTCAGCAGAGCTTTGTGCACAGAAGTACCCCTGGGCTCAGAATACCTTTACCAATTGCTTATACTTATGTTTGAATAAACTTTGTCATGTTTAGTTGAATCCTAGTGTCTAATCTTTCCTTCAATTCAGAACACGATAACAACTAGATGATGATTTGTGTTCCTTACATAGTGCACTAGATAGTGTATTACATAATTAATTATGTTCCCTACATAGTGCACTAAATTGTATATCAGAGAACGGATTTATGTTCCCTACATAGTGCACTAGACAGTATATTAGACAGTTGATTTATGTTCCCTACACAGTGCACTAGATTGTATATCAGATAATGGATTTATGTTCCCTACATAGTGCACTAGACAGTATATTAGACAATTGATTTATGTTATATTAGACAACTGACTGTGAGCCAGGCCTTCTCGTTCAACATCAGTGTCTGACCTCACAAATGCGCTTCTGGAAGAATGGTCAAAAATTCCCGTAAACACACTCCTAAACCTTGTGGAAAGCCTTCCCAGAAGTTGAAGCTGTTATAGTTATAGCCATCACTACTGCCACCTATCAACTACACTACGCTTCAACAGGCTCAAATTCCATATTCCTTTAGCCCGGTGTTACAGTGACCCTGACCAGGATTGTAATATTACTGTAATTCACGCAGTCTAAGAAACTGCCACCTATTAATTATCAACTAAACTACATTGTAGCTGCAACTTTTATTCCTTATTGCTTTCACCCAGTTACTGTGACCCTGACCAGGAGGAAGCAGTAAAGATAAAAAAAGGGTTTATTACAAGTGACATGCATTATTTATCTTAAATTTGCATGTGTACCTTTCACTAACTTGTCCCCTGCAATATCTCCATGAACCCCCATCCACACCAGGGGCACGCCTTCACTTGTCATCAGTTTCTCATAAAGAGTTACAAGATTAACTTTATTTATTTATTAGGATTTTAATGTCATGTTTTGACATTTGGTTACATCCATGACAGGAACGGTAGTTACTCATTACACAAGGTTCATCAGTTCACAAGGTTATATCAAACACAGTCATGGACAATTTTGTATCTCCAATTTACCTCACTTGCACGTCTTTGGACTGTGGGAGGAAACCAGAGCTCCCAGAAGAAACCCACGCGGACACGGGGAGAACATGCAAACGGCACACAGAAAGGACCCAGACCGACCCACCTGGGGATCGAACCCAGGACCTTTTTGCTGTGAGGCAACCGTATCGACCACAAGATGAACATAAAGAAAAGGAACAATATAATAAGCAATAATAATAAGCAATAAACTACACTGCAATCATCTCTATACTTACCAACACTTTCATTTTACCAATGGTTTATTATTCTTGAATGCATCACCATTTTGTGTCCATTCAGTTAAATATAAGTTTTATATAAACAATTTTATGTCTGTTAGCGATGGGCATGACTAAAACACCCTGAGCTCGATTATTAGTTAGGGTGTTTATATACTAAACACTATAATTTGTACTAATTTAGGATGGGTGGGAGTTTTACAGTCATTCTTGTCACTTTAGGAGACACCAAGCATGTCTAAGTGACCACATGATAGCAGAGAATGCAGTGCAGAGGTGTTGATAGCAGATTCAAATTCCCATTTTCCACCCAACAGTTACCCAGTGTTGTGTGTGGGTGAGAGTGACCAGTTTTTCCATCCAGGTTTATCCAAACTACACATGCACACCATGATTCATATGGTCACTCTGAAAGGTTGTCTCTCACCGGTCCTGTCATAACTCTGCCTTTAATGTTGTCATGTAGGTGCCTTACACATGCCCAAGGACTAGGTTAACTTTCAGAATTTCAGAATGTGATTATGTGACAATATAAAATGTTATAATATATAATGTTTCTACAACCCCAAATCAGAAAAAGCATAGAAAATGCAGACAGCATAGAAAATGCAGATAATAAAAAAGCATGGAGTTTCTTACATTTACTGAGATATTTCATACTTTATCTGCTCAACTTCATTTCATTTATTAATAAACATCCACTCAGCCTTACCTAAATGCTGCGTTTGTATCAAACCATGATCACAATCACCTGTTGACATCACCTGTTTGGAATCACATAATTACTTAGTTTTTTCACCACATTACTAGCCCTAAATTGCCCCCGTTCCAAAATTTTTTGAAATGTATTGCAGGTCTAAAATGCAGGAATGGATGTTTATTAATAAATCAAATGAAAGTGAGCAGATAAAACATGAAATATCTCAGGTTCAAACTGACTGGAATCAAGTAAAAGTCAAAGTACATGTAAGAAACACTGCATTTTTTTATTGGCTTTTTCCATACTGTCCCAACACACCTTGTTCTGCGTCTTACATATAAAAAAAAAAGGCCATAGATTCCGGTTCATGACAACATTTTGGTAAACTATTAAATGCATCAGAAAAGAATGACCTGTTTATACCACTTCCTACTTTTGCAAGTTCCACAGTACAGTTTAAAGCATGTGTTAACTGAAACATGCATGACTGTGGTTTTTATTGACCGTGAGAACTGCATTAAGATGCATTTCTTAGTGTTAGTTGCAGCATGGAAACTGGTTTTTATTGACCGTGAGAACTGCATTAAGACGCATTTCTTAGTGTTAGTTGCAGCATGGAAACTGACACGTTAATGGTTACTTCCCCTTTTTTGTACATCAGATTTAAGATCCCAGTTAAGTTGTTTCACTGTGCAGCATAACTTGTGCAATTCCTCAGTACTTGTGAGAACATTTGAGACACAAAGCATCTCATTAGTATACTGTGTATACTATACTCATTAGTATTAGTATAGTTTAAATAAGCATCTCATTAGTATACTGTGTATACTATACTATACTCATTAGTATTAGTATAGTTTGAATAAGCATCTCATTAGTATACTGTGGCTGGTATAGCGTAAAGGTGTTGCTGACTGACAGGTTACTGCTACTTTCTTGCAATTCGTCTTAGTTTGCCAATGTTTCCAACCCATGATGACCCATCTAAACATGAAGTGTGCAGCCGGCATGTAGCAAAAGAGCACCATTTTGGGACCCCAACATTTCTTAATAGCATTTTCTAATCTGTTGCTATCCATATATGCAACTGCAGATCTCAGCAGTGGTGGGTTAGCGTAATAGATTGACCTAATATATTAACATAATAATATTGTTCACTATTGTTAATAATAATATTGTTCAAATTAATACAATTAAATTATATTTCCGGTAATTCAGTTTAACTTATATAACATCTAAATGTTATATTTATTTTATCTACATTTAGTAAATCACTAAATGACACTCGGGTTTTCACATTTTTGCTTATAACAGTATAAATTGACAAAAAAAAAAAAACTAAATAAAGTGATAAACTGAAATCTAAACCAACAAGCTGCTTCTATAGCTAAGTGACATATTTACATAAATGTACAGTAAAGCCCTCAAGGAATATAGAAAAACTGAAGAGAAACACATTATATGCTCCAACATCCCTCCCCAAATCAATTACAACCTTCGTATTGTCCTGAAGGCAAGTTAACCACCCTCGTATTATCTTTTGACGTTAATATATTGTGATGGGTTTATGTTATTGTGCTCATGCTTTGATGGTGGCATATTCACTTCTCCCTTCAGTACTGATCTCGAGACGTGCTGGTCTGACTGTATTAACATGGGTTACAGTACAGTAGGTGACATCAGACGAATTCTGTAGAAATAAGAAGGTGAAAATTACACATACAAGTTATAAACAAATTACCAAATTCAGTCTGGACACTGCTGATTAATATACTGACTGATCATAATAGTCCAGCTACAGGGGAAAAAGTCAAAGGTTTATGCACACTTTTACACAACATATCATGACAGCTTTGAGATTTCAATGATTTCCCCTGATGTCCTTTACAAGTATATGTAATGTCTGGGTGAACTAATGTTCTCTCTGTATTCCTCTTCCACTTGGACCAGCAATTTAACCAGACAGTAGGGGTTGCTGTTGCATTCAGCCTTCCCTCCCTCAGACATGGGCAAATGTTAACTGCCCAAATTCACATCCAATTTACTATTAATCTACTGGATCTTTGTTGTGTGTCAATAAATTCTGTATACTTGTCATCAGGTGTCTGATCTCACAAATGCACTTTTGACTAAATTGGTGCATATTTATGCAGACACACTCCAAAATTTTGTGGAAAGCATTTCGAAAAGAGTCAAGGCTGTTAGCAACACAAGAGGATAGCTTTTTTATTAATGTCCATGGGTTTGGAATTGGATGTCCAATGAACTCATGGCCAGGTGTTAACTTTTCAGAAACAGAAGAGTTTGAGTTATTAAAATACTGACTGAACTGTTTCAGATAGATTAATAATAACATTAATTAATGTAATATTAATCCCACCCAGAAGTAATGTCTACAAATCTGATTGATTCAGACAATGAAAGAGCAGTATAATATAATACACAATGATCAGTCTCTAATAGCTCCCCTATTAGAGACTAACGGATAATGATTAACACTGACTCAAATTAGGAAATGTATTTAAGCGTTGGTCTATGGGTGTGCTTACCGGATCCTTCCATGTTTCTTCAGGGCTTGGATGGGCTTCAGTTGTCCCCTTCTGTCTGTATCTTCTTCCTAAGAAAATAAATCAGAACATGATTATCTAGTGGTTTAGCATTGAACATTTTAAAAAAGTATACAATGTATAATTATTTAGGGTCATGGTGGGTCCAATTCACAGGTACACACCCTGCACAAATCGTCAGTCCATCACAGGGCAAACAAACAATGAAAAAAAGGAATGAATGTAAATCATATAATCATATATCAAAATTTCTTTGAGGTAAATTGCCACTTTTTTGCTTGGCAGCCTCTAAACCCATGGTGATGTAAAGCTGGTTTGACTGTGGACAATGTCCTGTATATTTAAGCGGTTTCTTATTAATGACAGACCTGTTTTCTGAACCTGACTATCCAGACAAATTTCCTCTCCCCCCAATGTAGCACTTTGGGTTTATTTACCCAATCATAATAACGAGACCATTGTATTTAAGGACTATTGTTTGTATAGATCATCTTGGGATCTTGGGTAAAATTGATTAATAATGGCTCCAAGCACTTCTGGACATTTGTTGATGTATAGCTTCCGCTGTGCATAGTAACTTTGTAATTTGCATTAGTGGATGCAGCAATAAAAGGTGTTTATTAACAATAGATGGTATTATTTAGTACTACTCAGTCCATGTTGTAATATCCCTCACAAAAACATGCCAGTTTTTAATGCCTTTGTGGAGTTCATAGGTCACATGCATTTAGTGGTGTTTATTTCAAGCATATTATGCACTGTAGATGGTAAAATACCTAAATGTTTGCAATCACAGGCTGAGAAATATTGTTGTAGTTTGTATTGTAAGTAGTTTGATTATTTATTAATTCATTGTCTGTTTTACTCCTGCTTTATTCTATTGAGGGTCTCGCTTGGTGAAATTTAGTGGGCGAAAGGTAGGAAACACCCTGAACAGGTTGCCAGTCCATCACAAGGCAAACACACACGCACACATACACACACACACAGGGCAACATAAGTATCTCCAATTAACCTGACTGGATGTCTTTGCAGACACAGGGAGAACGTGCAAACTTCACACAGAAAAGACCCAGAACACTCCAACTTGACGTTTCCTGTACGTTCTTTTTATACCCAGGCCAAATATACCATAGTATATTTTCACTTACTGACGTAGTCACTGGTGTGTGTGTGTGTGTGTGTGTGTGTGTGTGTGTGTGTGTAATATGTACCTCTGTATCTCCAGCAGATAAATCCCACTATGCAAAGTATCAGCAGCAGAAAAACCATTGAAATGCTGAGAACTATGAGATAAAATACAAATATATAAATTGTGAAACATACAGTTAAAATCAGAAGTCACAGAGAGAAAGAGGAACTGACAAAATAACCATTAAATAACCAAAACTTGAATAATGTGTATAACATTTAGACTTCAGCTGTGTATGACGGTGTGCTTGTGTGTTTCAGGCTGAAATGCTGTTGGCTTACTTTTAGGCAGTTCTTCTGAAGGTCCAGTAGAATTACCTAGAGGAGAGAATAACAGATCTTTAAAAATAAAACTCCTACAAACACAAGAAGACAAGTTGTGCCTATTTACACAATTATTGCTGCTACAGTAAGACATGATGGAACCAGAGTAAACGATTCTCACATTCATTACAGTAATAATCACAGAGCAGCAGTTTAACATAAATTCTTTACACACATACATGCACATTTTATTAGGTACACCTGTTTGGGTTGTACATTCATGGATCAGCTACTCCTACCATACAGATGAACTTGGTGGCTATACAATTACTAAATGTAACCCATCTGTTGATCGTTACACTTGTACACCACCCTGTACCTCATTTATCTATCAAAAGGGACCAAATGATGTGTAGGTGGAGGGCCATTCTTAGCACTGCACTGACACTAACATGGTAATGATATGGTTGAGTCTTTTTTTAGGTGCAGTGTTAGTGGCATTTTAGAATACTGTTTAAACCCACTAACCTCTTTATTAGGACTACATATGTCGTTAGCACTGCTTGTTAGCTGTACAGTTAGAGAGAGAGGCTTTGTGGAAACAATGAGGTCGTGGGTAAGCGTAATAGACCGCAGCACCACCCAAGCTTCTATTAATAACATTGCTACTTTACTGTTTGTTTGTTTGTTTATTAGGATTTTAACGTCATGTTTTACACTCTTTGGTTACATTCATGACAGACACATGGTAGTTAATCGTTACACAAGTTTCATCACTTCTCAAGGTTATATCGAACACAGTCATGGACAATTTTGTATTGCCAATTCACCTCACTTGCATGTTTTTTTGGACTGTGGGAGGAAACCGGAGCACCTGGAGTAAACCCACGCAGACACGGGGAGAACATGCAAACTCCACACAGAAAGGACCCAGACCGCCCCACCTGGGGTTCGAACCCAGGACCTTCTTGCTGTGAGGCGACAGTGCTACCCACTTAGCCACCGTGCCGCCTGCTACTTTACTGTGAAACGTTGTAAACAATAAGATCTTCAAAATGTTTTATGGTAAGAAGTAATTAAACAACAATTAAACAACTGAGTGTTTATCGTCTGATAAACTATAGTTCCTGTGCAAAGTGTCAGCAGCAGCACAACCAGTGAAATTCTGAGAACTACGAGATAAATCACAAGTATGAAAATTGTGAAACATACAGTTAAAGTGAAAAGTTTCCATACTCTTGTAAAGAAAATATGTATGTTTGTCATGGGCAGTCATTTTTAAACCAACTTCAGGTCTCTAAATCATATGTACAAACAACTGTTGGTATGTACAAAGCACATGGATTAGAGGTCTTTTTTCCCAAGGTCTTTGCAACTGACACACGCCCCCTATGACACATGTGCAGTACTGACTGCTTCCTATCACCTGCATGAGGTGAGTTCATATGCGGATCAGCTTTGTGCATGGAGAGCCACACCCTGATCAGCATTATTTTCCAACCCAGGCGCCATTAATCAGCCAGCAGAGGACGTAATTGCACCAGTTATGAGGAACCCTGATCCGGCTTGTCCCACCCTGTAAACAACAACCAATCGCCATTCATGTAGCCACCCAGCCCAGCCGGATGGCAGAGATTTGATACGCCCAGCGCTGGTGTGCTAGCGTGTTTTACTGCTGCTCCACCTGAGCGGCCCTGAGCTTAGTTTTGTATTTGTCCATAAGAACAGTGACTAGTTGAGCTTTAGGGTGCCTGTTTTGGGGCTTTTTTCTGTCTTGCATATCAGCAGCCATAGCAATGTAAAGCTTCTTTGACTGTGGACACCGTCACCACTAAAGCCACCAAATTAATTGAAGTTGCTGCAGGTACTGTTTATCTTTTACTCCAACAGTCTTCATATTTTTAGAAAACCCACCAAAATACTTATGAACATACTTTCATTCATTTGGATAAAGAATTGTGGTTCAATTGTTCAGTTATAGAAAAAAAAAACTGTCAAAATAATTAATAAAACACTTTGAAGCAGTTCTGCTGATGGTTTACTTGTCTGTGACTGTGTTGGAGTTCTTTCCACAGAAGAGAATAATAGATATTTAAAGACAAAAACACGAGAAGACAAGTTGTCCCTATTTACATGATTACTGCTGCTACAATGATATGATGTGGAGGAAATGATGCTCACATTCATTACAGCAATAATTATAAAACAGTGATTTACCTTCAACAACAATTCTAAAGCGTTTTTCATATTTCTGGTCGGTGCATTTGTAGATTCCCTCATCCTCTTTATTCAGGTCTGATATAATAAGTGAAAAGTTTCCTGGTTGGTTCTCATTGGCCAGTCTGACTTTGTTTTCTTGCTTCCTGGTGTGTTTAGGGTAAATTTCAGAAAAGTTATCATTTGTAGTTCCAAGTGACCTGAAAATCCATGTGAGAGATGTAGTTTTGATGCTTCGGTCTGTGCAGGAACAGGACAGAACTACAGACTCTCCTGTAAATCCTGTCACTTCTTCATCTTCAGTCTTCATCAGATCACAATCTGTACAGAATAATCTTGTGTTTAATAGAAGCAGTAATTTCTACACACAGCTTTTCATTACATATGTCATGTCTACTGATTTGTAGATGTAATAAAGTTCTCTTTAAATTCTGAATATCAGTTTGTATTGTGTGTAAATTATTTACCTTTAACTTTTAGCTTGAAGTCTCTGTGTTCATTATCAGCCTCACACCTGTAATCTCTCTCATCTGTTAATCTCAGGTTAGTTATGAGTAGAGAGAGATTAGCAGAAGTGTCATTATTAAACAGTTTAACTCTGTTCCTGTAACTTTTATCATCTAATATATTAACTGACTGTCCATCTTGTCTGTAAATCCACCAGCTGAATGTTTGAGGTTTGATTTCAGGGTCAGAGCAGAAACAGAGCAGCAGTGCTGAACCACTTGAGTTACCTGTGACCTCAAGTTCAGTTGTATCAGAAAGATTACAGCCTACAAAACACACACACAGACACACACACACACACACACACACATCAATATTAAACAATTATACTGTACAAAGAAACAATTACAAAATAAAGAGAAAACCTTTTTTACTTTTGCGGTGCGGCCAGAAATATTGGGCACAAGGCAAGAATATTATGGGCAGGATGCCAAACCATTGCAGGTCTTCAATCATAAACCCTACACTAAGACACCCCCCCCCCCCCCATCATGAAAGCTGTGCCACCCAAGATGCTAATGGTAACATTGCTACAGTTTAAAGATGTTTATGTTAAGATTTAATAGCACAATAATTGTAGTTCATCTGCTGATAATCCAGCATTCTTATTATTTACCCGGGGTCACAATATCTCCTCTTTTCTAAGCATGTTTTATTTTTGGAAGTTTGAAATGTGTCGAGCCAGGATTCCTTAACTGACCAAAAATGTCTTAAATTTGAGTTTTGCTTTAATATGAACATTTGCTTTAGTTACCTTACACTGTGTACTGTGTTTTAACCCTTTTTACATGCTACAATGTGTCGGTAACGTACTTGCACTTGCAGTGCTTGTCAGTTATTAACCTCAACACCACAGTAACAATTAGACAGGAAGCAAAATGTGCCTTAACACAAATATTAATGTATTGGTGATACTTTTCTTTATATTTACTTATTAATTACAATAAAAAAAAAAAAAGATTTAATGTTTTAGGAAAGTTTACCTAAGCATATTAGGACTAGTAATTGTAACTAGTAATGTAATAGTGGATTTTTATTGTAACTAATTGAAGAAAATGTAATACTTTTTATTATATACTCATAAAAAGGAGTTATATAATAGGTGGTAATCATTTATTATTATTATTTTTGTTATTATTATTTTATTTATTATTATTAGTTGCTTGGTATTAAAAGGCATTCAACTATCTAACCCCACAAACAACATACATACAGAGTCCTGACCTCAACCTCACTTTACACCTTTGGGTTTAATAAACTTTTTAATTGTGGATTCCTGTAAAATATAGGTGAGTAAGAAATTAAATATGTAACATTAAACACCTGATTTGATCAGGACCATAATTTTAGTTGCTGCATCATCACACTGACATGTAGCTGTCATTCAACTCCATGACTGAGATTATGACTGACTACAGCTGGTGATGTATGTGAGTCCATATAAATATGGTCAGTGTGACAGCACTACCATGAATTAAAGGCTGCTGGGAAATTTGCACCACTGTTATCAGAGAAGAAAACATGATCATTTCATTTACTGAAGGAAAAATGATTAAGAAATACCTTAATAATGTGTGGTAAAGTAATTGCCCCCTTACTAACAACTGTAACCAAACACTGACTTTAACTGTACAGTTTGTTAAAATAAATACATTTTAAAGTTGTTTTGTGGCCAGTGCAACACAGATCACTTCATCTGACCAGAGACTTAGATCATGTGAAATGTTAAATAGCTGCATTTAAAAATCATTTTTGTCTATCTTGATCTTTTTATCTGAAATTATTAAAGTTTTCTTACCTTCAGTAAAGTGAAACACAAGAAGTAAAAGGTAGAAGCTCTTCATCATTGCTGAATCTTCCTCACACATTCACTCTCACACAACCTGTAAGACTCTTTATAATGTACATTAAGTTTTCAGGAAACCACAACTGCTACGTCACTTGTGATCAACACGTCCAAAGATAGCGGCTGATAAAACACATCAGATACCCAGTTTTTACACAATATAAATAAAGGATGTGATTCATTATTATTACTGCTGACCCTTAAATAAGTATTATTAGAGCAAAGGAAACCGTTGGGGGAAGATCAGGTTCTAAATACAGAACTAATGTCGTGTTGCTCTAGAACACAAATCAGGAAGAGGAACATGAACAAAAGTCTATCTGAACCATGAAACCATCTTTAAGCATTAAAATAAAATAATATAAAAACTTATATATATATAATGGTGCTTAGGGGTGCAGTGGGATTATCTGCTAGCACACCAGGGCTGGGATTCTGACTCCACGTGTTCGAATCTCAACTCTACTACCAGCCAGCTGGGCGCTCTAGCAAGCACATTTGGCAGTGCCTGCAGCAGACAAAACTGACCACCAGTCGGACTAAAAAGAAGGTGGAGACCTTGAAGCTGTGCAAGGGCCCTGGTTAGTAGGCGCCTAAACAGAAGTGGAGGAAGGTGGAGATCAGAGCATGACTCTCCATGCACAAGACTGGTCTCTTTGAGAATGTACCCAAGTAGAGGCGAATTAGAGGCAGTTTGTGGTCTATGCCAGATCACATATAAACAAATTATTTATATGCCATTTCAGCATTGTGGGAACAGTTTGGGAAGGGCCCTTTCCTGATTTAGCATGACTGTGCCCCTATATACAAAGCTTGGTCCATAAAGACATGGTCCACTGCAAGCCAGGTGTTCACATTCAACATCAGTGCCTGATATTACAAATGCACTTTTGAATAAGTGGACACAAATGTCCACATACTCATTATGTCAGGAGCTCATCTGTGCATGTTCTCCTTATACTCCACTCTGGAAAACCTTGGCGACATCTAGTGGAGCTGAAGAGAACTTCACCTGTAATTACTCAGCCAATAGATCTCCTTCAGTGCTGATTATGCACACCTGGTCTCAATCAGCTCCTCGTTACTCAGCCTTCAAAAGCCTCTGTTTGTCCTCCACTCTTTACCAGATTGTCTGTTGATGCCACTGTGATCGTTGAGCGGCTCTCTGAACTCTAGTTTATGTTCATTAGTTTTTTCTGGATTTCCTGTTTCTTCTTGTTCCTGGATTTAAGCCTTCCCCTGAATCCCTGGTTCCTCAGTGTTCCTGCTGTTACAGTGTTCCTGCTGTTTCCTCCTTACCTTACTCCCAGTATCCTGGTTCCCTCACTGCTCCTTCCAAGTTCCTTCTGCTCTGAGTATCTTGCTTTTTTTGTCTTCAATAAAACCGTTAAAACTTACCTCTGTGTCCGTGGTGAGGTGTTCACTCTGTGGTTTCTAAAAAACCTTCATTGGCTTATTGCCAATCCTAATACATTACCGAACATACCAGAGTAATTTAATATTTTAAACAGCTAAATTGAAAAGCTTACATTCTCTCTCCATCTCGCATGACCAGGCCTGACTGAACACTTTAATGATGACAAAATATCGTCTCTGTCCCAAACCACACACAAATGCACTACACAGGATGGCAAACGGGTCACTGTTTAATAGTTCTTAGTAGTAAAGTCAAGTCAGATAGATTCATTCATCATGTGGTCGGCATGTTCAATTCATTCATTAATCTATAGTCTGTTATTGAACAAAAGAAACATTTATTCATTAATTCATTTACTGTCAGTTTTACCACTGCTTTATCCTGGTCAGGGTCGTGGTGGGTCTGATCTCAGGCAGGTCCATCACAGGGCAGACACACACACACTTAGGGCAAGAGAAATAGAAGTATAATGATCGATTATATTTGTAGTGTAATTATGTAGTATGATATTTACAAAGATATGAAATAGCATCAGATTCAGTTGTACAAATGACTGAGCTAATGTAACTAAAACAGCCTTCCAGACTGATATATATTCTTTATGTTGGGTAGTTTGGTGTGTGTGATGTACTCAGACGTCCTTATACAGCAGAGCAGCTGCCATTTATAGCAGCGATGCAACCATTCAGGATGCTTTTAATAGTGCAGGTAGAAGTTGCTGATAATATTAGGTGCTGGGGCAAACTTCCGAAACCTTAGCAGGAAGTAGGGTTAGCAACGTTTGAATCTAAGAATTCTGTGTGAGTTGTCTTGTTAGATCTGCAACCCAGAGACTCATAATGTTACTGTTAATAATAATGTACTCGCTCATAATGTACTTTGGTCTACTCAATCAGACACATTCTTCAAGCTCTACATTTTATTTATAAAAAACCGAGAAGAGGCACTTCAACCTTTTATTCTATTTGAGCATTTTCATCCCAGTCTAGTCATGTTCGATTCCCCAATTGTAATTTCCTCTGCCGCTGCTGACACCCACCCTGATCGAAGAGAGCTGCAGATTATCACATGCCCCTCTTACCCCTCTGTGTTCTTACATAGAGCAGTATCACGTACGGAGAGTCACACATTACTCTCCATGTATCAAGCATCCCAGCCAACCATCGACCTGCCAACAGATTCTGGGTAGCAGTGAGGTACCCCTTCAAGTTCCCCTTTTCCTCCCTTAGACACAGCCAGTCGAGTGTATATGGGCACCCAGCCAGGTGACAGCACAGTGGGATTTGAACTTGAGGGCTCGAGATCTGGTTGGAGGGCTAGTACATTAGATCACTGCACCACTGAAGTATTCAAACTTTTACAAGACCAAATAAGTTGTGTTTTATATATTTATTTTATTATGTACAGCAGCAGTGCAACAGAAATGTGCATGATACATCATTAGAACAAACACAAACATTAATAAAGCTGTAATAAGCGTTTAATCATTTAGTAATGTGGTATTCAAGTAACACACTAGCCATCATTATTAAATTACCTGTAAGTTACAGTTTTATACAGTGCACTATAATAAAAATAGAGTTCCTACATTTGCGAGTACCCATGATGCATTTAATATAACAGTCGTTACTGCTGCAATAAATGTGAATAAAAATGCTTTTAACACATCCAGCAAGAACTGTAATGAAGGATTCATCATGTATTCAGACCATAATAATGTAAAAGATGAGCAATAAGCATCAACGTTTTAGTCACATGATCCAAATATAGAAAAGCTGAATGGTTCAGGAAAGAGAGACTTTTACTTTATAATTCAGCAAGACAAAACCTGAGGAGACAGAACAAAAACACACAGGTCAGCAGCAGCAGGATCAACAAAGCTAAACATACAGAATAAGCAATAAGACTCACTATTAACCATGTTTAATATTATATTAAGTTCTTAACATTCATTATCTTATCCACTTAGGGTCATGGGGGCTGCTGGAGCCTATCCAACATTTTCAGTGGGTGCAAGGCACACAGTAACACCCTGGACGGGACACCAGTCCATCGCAGGGCAGACACACACACACACACACCCATTCACTTATAGGGCCATTCAGTATCTCCAATAAACCTGACTGCATGTTTTTGGACTGTGGGAGGAAACCGGAGCTCCTGGAAGAAACCCACGCAGACACAAGGAGAACATGCAAACTCTGCACAGAAAGGACCCGGACCGCCCTGCCTGGGGATAGAACCCAGGACCTTCTTGCTGTGAGGCGACAGTGCTACCCACCAAGCCACCGTGCCGCCCTATGTTCTAAACATAATAAAATAATTTATAAGCATGTTTAAAAGCTTAAATTTAATTGATATGAGAAAATGATTTGGGTATAAACAGTAAATGAACAATGTTTTGTACACCACAGTATAGACATTATTTTTTAAGTCAAGTTCTGATCTCCACACCTGCATTAACTATATACTGTACAAGTACATACTGAAATGAAACAACGTTCCTCCAGGACCAGGATGCAACACAACACAGAAACTACAATAAATACAAGGGACATGTTTGGAGCTAAAAAAGGGAAGGGTGTGGGACTAAAAACCTACAGGAACAAAAGACAAGAGTTGTGATTGGCCAGTACATAGTACTGAGTAAATATAAAGTGAAGAAAACAACATACAACATATTTTGATATATAAGTAACAGTGCCGGGTTTGTATAGTTGTTGATTTATTGAAGAATCATGTACAAAATGTAAGTTATAATACAATCACTGAGTGTGAGTAGTAGTAGTTGAATTTATTATTGGAGGTTGTCCAGTTGGAGTCTTGACCTTGATGTAATTTATAGAGCTCTAATTAATATTCCTCTGTGATGTATGGAACACTGTGATTTTAAGCTCCTACCATGAGGAAGCTTACTAAAAGTATAGCCTAGTGGGTGAAGCTTTGAGCTATCAATCAGAAGATTGTTGGTTTAAATCCAGCCTCTGCTATGCAGCCACTGTTGGGCCCTTGAGCATGGTCTCTTAACCCTGACCCTGCTCTCTGACCCCAGTTCCCAAAACAAGCTGGGATGAGTGTAACAACATTTTTATTGTACTGTACATGTGTGTATGTATATATGATAAATAAAGTAACTGTAGCTCACTGTTAAAAGCTTTTTGCTTTATTAATGATAAATAAAATCTCTCTATTTGGCAACTCACCTGATATGTGACTCACCTGATCCTCTCACTTTCAGCCACATCTGTAAACAAAACAAAACAGAAGAATATTTATTACCAGCAATTAAAATGATAAAGCTGGAGGAAATATAATGATTAGCATTGCTCACAGTTAGAACTGCTTCTCTTACTACAGAAGAAAAAAGCTCATCCTGAACATACTGTACACAATCAAGCAAGCTTTACATCACAGCAAAAAAATACAGAGCTGTGATTCACCTTTAATAAAAATTTTAAAGTGTTTTTTTCTTCTTTCTGGATGGTGCTTTTGTATATTGGGTTCAAATGGTTCAGTTACAGAAAAGAAACTGTTAAATTAATCAATAAAACACTAAAACCACCATAACAGACACGTCTACTGAATAATGTGTGTAAAATTTTGATTACATTTTGTGGATGCTTTTGGCTGTTTTTTGTTTGCTTACTTCGAGGCGGTTCTGCTGATGGTTTACTTGTCTGTGACTGTGTTGGAGTTCTCTCTACAGAAGAGAATAATAGAAATTTAAAAATAAAACTCTTACAAACACAAGAAGACAAGTTGTGCCTATTTACATGATTACTGCTGCTACAATAAGACATGATGTGGAGGAAATGATGCTCACATTCATTACAGCAATAATTAAAGAGCAGTGATTTACCTTTAACAACGAGTCTAAAGTATTTTTCTCCTCCCTGGACGGTGCATTTGTAGATTCCCTCATCCTCTTTATTCAGGTCTGATATAATAAGTGAAAAGTTTCCTGGTTGGTTCTCATTGGCCAGTCTGACTCTGTTTTCTTGCTTCTTGGTTTGTTTAGGGTAAATTTCAGAAAAGTTATGGTTTGTAGATCCAAGTGACCTAAACATCCATGTGAGAGATGTAGTTTTGATGATTTGGTCTGTGCAGGAACAGGACAGAACTACAGACTCTCTTGTAAATCGTATCATCACTTCTTCATCTTCAGTCTTCATCAGATCACAATCTGTACAGAATAATCTTGTGTTTAATAGAAGCAGTAATTTCTACACACAGCTTTTCATTACATATGTCATTTCTACTGATCTGTAGATGTAATAAAGTTCTCTTTAAATTCTGAATATCAGTTTGTACTGAGTGTAAATTATTTACCTTTAACTTTTAGCTTGAAGTCTCTGTGTTCATTGTCAGCCTCAAACCTGTAATCTCTCTCATCTGTTAATCTCAGGTTAGTTATGAGTAGAGAGAGATTAGCAGGATTGTTGTTATTAAACAGTTTAACTCTGTTTCTGTAATGTTCGTCATCTAATATATTAGTCATCTCTGACTGTCCACCAGATGAGTGTTTGAGGTTTGGTTTGAGGGTCAGAGCAGGAACAGGGCAGCAGTGCTGAACCACCTGAGTAACCTGTGACCTCAAGATAACTAGTATCATAGAGATTACAGCCTACAGAAACACACACACACACACACACATCAATATTAAACAATTATCCAAAGGTACAATTACAAAATGATGGTATTTTCCAGCACCTTGGAATGAAGAGAGAAAAGTTTTTACTTTTTAATTGTTTTTACCCCAACAATTAAAGACCACTATGCCACCCAAGCTGTTAATAGTAACATTGCTACAGTTTCAAGATGTTTATGGTTAGAATTATTAGCACAATAATTATAGTTATTAATAGTTCTTTGTTCTTATTCTTTACCCGGGGTCATAATATCTCCTCTTTTTCTAAGCATTTAAAATTTGTCGAGACAATATTCCTTAACTGCTATAATTACCTTACACTGTGTACATGTTTATTGTTGTTATTGTATTCCTCTATAGGGCTGTGGGAGGAAACTAAAGCTCCTGGAGGAAACCCACACAGACACAGGGAGAACATGCAAACTCCACACAGAAAGGACCCGGACCGCCCCACCTGGGGATCGAACCCAGGACCTTCTTGCTGTGAGGCGACAGTGCTACCCACCGAGCCACTGTGCCACCCTGCTGTAGTTTATTATTATTATATTTGTTGTTGTTATTTATTATTATTAGTTGCTTGGTATTAAAGGCATTCAACTATCTAACCCCACAAACAACATACATACAGAGTCCTGACCTCAACCCCACTATACACCTTCGGGTTTAATAAACATTTTAATTGTGGATTCCTGTTAAATACAGGTAAGTCAGAAATTAAATATGTAACATTAAACACCTGATTTGTTTAAACTGACCAAACACGGGTTTATTTGTCCTTTCCTCTTTGATCAAGACCATAATTTTAGTTGCTGCATCATCACACTGACATGTAGCTGTCATTTAACTACATGACTGAGATTAAGACTGACTACAGCTGGTGTATGTGAGTCCATATAAATATGGTCAGTGTGACAGCACACATTTAAAAGTACATAGATCAATGGTCTTTTACCAAGGTCAGATAAAAAACACAAACTGCCACCGTATGCTGAGCTGGAATTTGTTGGATGGTCAGTTGTGAATCACCAACAACATCTGCCATGAATTAAAGGCTGCTGGGAAATTTGCACCGCTTTTTGGCAAACTGATTCTGACATTTGGATGAATTTACTCTCACCACAGTGCAGTGAAACAGTATTTTCCTGCTTCTTATTTCCTTTACTTTTACATATTTGTCAAACTAAATGGTTTTCAATTTTAATTCAAAATGTAATAGCAGAAGAAATCACGATCATTTCATTTACTGAAGGAAAAAGATTAAGAAATACCTAAATAATGTGTGTTAAAGTAATTGCCCCATTTCTAACAGCTGTAACCAAACACTGACTTTAACTGTACAGTTTGTTAAAATACATTTTAAAGTTTATCAGAACAGAGACGACTTAGATCATGTGAAATGTTAAATGGCGACATTTAAAATGAGCAAGAATTTTTGTCGATCTTATAATTTTTTTTTTGGTTGAAAGAACGTTCTTACCTTCAGTAAAGTAAAACACAGTGAGTAAAAGGTAGAAGCTCTTCATCATCGCTGAATCTTCCTCACACATTCACTCTCACACAGCCTGTAAGACTCTTTATAATGTACTTTAAGTTTTCAGGAAACCACAACTGCTACGTCACTTGTGATCAGCACTTCTAAAGCTAGTGGCTGATAAAAACACAGCAGTATTATTAGACCACAGGAAACCACTGGGGAGGAGATCAGCTCTAAATAAGAATAAAAAGAAGGTGGGTCTTTAATGCTTTGTAGCCTGTTTTAGGCTCCTGTACAGAAGTGGAGGAAGGCGGAGATCATTGTGTGACTCTCTATACAAGACTGGCCTCACATGCAAATTTACTGAAGTATGGGTGAATAAGTGGGGTCGGTGAACTGCTACACAGCTAGCCATGTGTATGTGGGCATCTGGCCATTTGATAGCACAGCTGAGATTGAAACTTGAGCACTCGAGAGCTCAGGTTTGGAGGGCTAGTACATTAGATCACTGCACCACTGAAGAATTCAAACTTTTACAAACACTTCACAGTCGTGGTTAACTTTAGATATTTAAAAAACAAGAACAAATAAGTTGTGTTTTATTTATTTATTCATTTTATTATGTACAGTAGCAGTGCAACAGAAATGTGGATGATACATCATTAGAGCAAACACAAACATTAATAAAGCTGTAATAAACATTTTATCATTTGGTAATGTGGTATTACTAAATTAATTCTTAACGAATTTGCCGATTTTCTTTCTAAATTAGTTTTATAAACTAAAAAAGCTTTAATTGTTGGTGACTTTAATATTCATTATGAGGATAAGTGTAATCCACTCAAAATTGCGTTTGATTCTATTTTAGAATCTTTAGGCATTACCCAAAATGTAACAGGACCCACTCACCGCTGTAAACATACCTTAGATTTAATACTTACTTATGGTATGAACATAGACAACCTGGTAATCGTACCACAGAATGACTTAATTTCTGATCACTCCCTACTAATTTATGAAGTGTCCCTATCCAATAATATACAGCAACCACATCGTTTTAAATGTAAGCGCACTATTACATCTGCAACTGCAGCAGCGTTCATAAACTGCCTACCAGAATTACCAAATATATCAGCATCAGAACCTAAAGAACTAGATCAGGCAACTCAACACCTAGAGACTGTATTGCGCACAACCTTAGATCAAGTAGCCCAGAACTAAACTGATTAGGGAGAAAAAACTTGCTCCATGGTACAATGACCACACATGCGCACTTAAACAAGCAGCACGGAAATTAGAACGCAAGTGGCGTCACACTACACTGGAGGTGTATAAGATTGCTTGGAAAGATGCTCTACCTGAGTATAAACATGCCCTTATAAAAGATAAATCTTCATATTATTCGTCCATAATAGAGAATGGACGATTTCGAGACAGTGTCCAAATTAACTAAAAACGTCAATGAAACTGAATCTAATATACCACCCGACTGTACCAGCGATGATTTTTAAAAATTCTTTAATGATAAGATAGATAATGTTAAGTATGGACTCACTCCGAGCAGCATTGGTGAGAATAGTGATGATAATAGTAACGAGTTAATCCAACTAAATTCCTTTAATCCAATCTCCCAAATTGAACTAACTGCGTTGATTAAATCATCAAAGTCATCATCGTGTATACTCGATCCTGTTCCAACTCGTTTACTTAAAGATTTACTCCCAGCTATTGTAGAGCCCCTGCTTACATTAATCAATGCATCCCTTAGCCTGGGGTATGTACCTAAATTGTTTAAAAGCGCTGTTATTAAACCCCTGATTAAAAAACCTAATCTTGATCCACATGTTCTAGCTAATTATAGGCCAATTTCAAATCTTCCTTTTGTCTCTAAGATATTAGAAAAAGTCGTTTCCAAACAGTTATGCTCTTATTTGAATGAAAATTGTATTCACGAAAAATTTCAATCTGGATTTAGACCCAACCATAGTACCGAAACCGCATTAATTAGAGTAGTTAACGAGTTGTTAATGTCTTCTGATAATGGATGTGTCTCTTTTCTTGTTCTATTAGATCTTAGTGCAGCGTTTGATACGGTTGATCATAACATTTTACTGGATAGGTTAGAAAATACAGTAGGTGTTAAAGGACTTGCACTCTCTTGGTTCAAATCATATTTGACTGACCGCTCGCAATTTGTTTATGTAAATAATAAATGCTCAGAAACAACAAAAGTAAAGTGTGGTGTTCCACAGGGGTCGGTACTGGGACCGCTATTATTTACACTCTATATGCTTCCACTAGGAGAAATTATTCATAAACATGGCATAAAATTTCACTTCTATGCAGATGACACACAGCTGTATATATCAGCCAAACCAAATGATACTGACACAATCAGTAAGATAGAAGATTCTAAAGCTGCAAGAGACAAGTTGTCTAACCTGGTGCTAAACCTAAACACTTTCTCTGTTACTCCTAGCTCTGATGTAAAAAACTTAGGTGTCACAATAGATTCAGATCTCTCCTTTGATACACACGTTAATAATATTACTAGAGTTGCTTTCTATCATTTGCGTAATATTTTTAAAATAAGAAATATACTATCTGTTAATGACGCTGAAAAACTGATCCATACATTTATAACTTCTCGGTTAGATTATTGTAATGCTCTTCTTACTGGATGCTCTGGTAGATCCATACACAAACTCCAGTTAGTTCAAAATGCAGCAGCTCGAGTGCTAACTAGAACTAGAAAATGTGATCATATCAGTCCTGTTCTATCATCTCTTCACTGGCTGCCAGTTAAATTCCGCATTGATTACAAAATACTTTTACTAACCTATAAAGTGCTACATGGTCTGGCTCCACAGTATCTGAGCGAGCTTATTAATCACTACAACCCAGCGCGTCCACTTCGCTCACAAGATGCAGGGTTACTTATAGTTCCTAGAATTTAAAAGATCACAGCTGGTGGAAGAGCATTTTCTTACAAAGCTCCACAACTTTGGAATAATCTTCCTGCCTCTGTTCGGGATTCGGACACAGTCTCAATGTTTAAGTCTAGACTGAAAACATATTTATTTTATTAATATTTTGATTAGTATAGACAAAGGCGCAGAGCTTGGGGGTTCTTGGTCATAGAAACTTGTGGTGATCAGGGATGTTGGGTTGCTGTCGTTCTGCCTCTCCTGTCCGATCACTCAGGTTTGGTGACGGTGGGGAGGTGGGTGCTGATGTCCTGTGAAAGCTTTCATGACCTTGTTACCTGCTCGCTCTCCCTTTTAGTTATGCTGTAATAATTAGGGCTGCCGGAGTCTAAAACTCTCTGTAAAACTGTTTTACTTAACTAGCATTGTACATTATTAACTACATTCTCTATTGTTTTACCCCAAGGGCATTCTGATGGAAACCTGTTTACCCGCCGAGGTTAAGGATTAAAGTCGAGACTGCAGTGCCAACGATGCTGCTTCTGCCAGATGTGACGGGTCAGGAGTAACTGCACTAAGAATGACAGGAACTAACTACAGACTTTATTAAAGACCGAATAATAACTCTATTATTATTTATTTCTTTATTTATTGCCAGTTATAACTTTTAGTTCATTTAATTCTGTGTTTGTATGATTTGTGTAAATCCTATTTATTTAAAGTATCCTCCAGACCACCCAAGAAGGATGGGCCCTGCTGAGTCTGGTTCCTCTCAAGGTTTCTTCCTGTAATTTTCAGGGAGTTTTTCCTTGCCACAGTCGCCCTCGGCTTGATCAACAGGGGTTTTTGTATCTGTTGGTCCTGGATTTTGTAAAGTTGCTTTGAGACAATGTCTATTGTAAAAAGTGCTATATAAATAAAGTTGACTGACTTGACTATTCCAATTACACACTAGTCATCATTATTAAATTACCTGTAAGTTACAGTTTTATACAGTGCACTATAATAAAAAAAAGGGTGCCTACATTTGCGAGTACCCATGATGCATTTAATATAACACGTTCAGTGTGACGGAGACGTTACTCCTGCAATAAATGTCAATAAAAATGCTTTTAACACATCCAGCAAGAACTGTAATGAAGGATTCATCACGTATTCAGACCATAATAATGTAAAAAATTAGCAATAAGCATCAACGTTTCAGTCACATGTTCCAAATATAGAAAAGCTGAATGGTTCAGGAAAGAGAGACTTTTACTTTATAATTCAGCAAGACAAAACCTGAGGAGACAGAACAAAAACACACAGGTCAGCAGCAGCAGCAGGATCAACAAAGCTAAACATACAGAATAAGCAATAAGACTCACTATTAACCATGTTTAATATTATATTATGTTCATATGTACATATTGAAATAAAACAATGTCCCTTCAGGACCAGAGTGCAGCACAACACAACTACATTAAGGACATTTTTGGACCTAAAACATGAATGGGATTGGACTAAAAGACATAAGTGGTGATTGGTCAGTACATGGCTAACAGCTGTTATATTAAAGAATCGTGTACAAAATGCAAATTATATAATACAATCACTGAGTGTGAGTAGTAGTTGAATTTATTATTGGAGGTTGTCCAGTTGGAGTCTTGACCTTGATATAATTTATAGAACTCTAATTATTATTCCTCTGTAATGTATGGAACACTGTGTGTGTTTGAAACCTAGTGAGCTCTCTACATAGACTCATTTTACGTCATCCTACACACACCCCCGAGAAGGAGGCCGTTCGAATTCTTAGATGCCTTACAGTGCTGCCTAGTAAGGCACCTTAAATCTGAACGGTATTGTGCCTGAATAACGAGGGAGCATCCGATGCTGCTTTAGCGATGAAGGTAATCCCAGCATTCAGTGCGGCACAACTTTTCTCACAAAAGTTATTTTCTAACGTAAATAAATTATAATTGATTTTTAATTTGTATAAAGTTGACATGGCAATTAGTTTACATGCTAGCACGTTGTGCCACCTCATCCCATTAGTTTGAATTACATGAGGCTAACTGTGTTAGCTTAGTAAGTGAAAACTGATGTAAACGCTGTAATCACTGTCTAAGTAGCGCGTTTGAATAACTTGACTAATAAGTCGATGACTTATTAGAATCCTCTCTAATTAGGCAGCTGCCCATGTAGGCAGTAAGACAGCAAGGCAGCTCACTAGGTTTTTACAAACAGACCCTGTGACCTTAAGCTCCTGAGGAAGCTTTCTAATGGCAGCCTAATAGGTAGAGCTTTGGCCTATCAATCAGAAGATTGTTGGTTCAAATCCAGACTCCGCAATACAGCCACTGTTGGGCTCCTGAGCAAAGCCCTTAATTCTGTCTGCTTCAGGGGCGCCGTATACAATGGCTGATCCTACAATTTCATTGTACTGTACACGTGTGTATGTAGAAATGACAAATAAAGTAACTGTAGCTCAGCTAAAGGCTTTTTTGCTCTATTAATATTAAATAAAATCTCTATATAAAAGAATTTTGTTACACTTATTTGGCAACCTGATGTGACTCACCTGATGCTCATTTCAGTCGCCCCTGTAAACAAAAGAGAAAAATGATAAAGCTGAAGGAAACATAATGATAAGCATTTGTCATCTGTATACAGATACACACTGTACACGGTAAAGCAAGCTTTACATCACAGCAATAATTACAGAGCAGTGATTTACCTTTAACAACAAGTCTAAAGTATTTTTCTCCTCCCTGGACGGTGCATTTGTAGATTCCCTCATCCTCTTTATTCAGGTCTGATATAATAAGTGAAAAGTTTCCTGGTTGGTTCTCATTGGCCAGTCTGACTCTGACTCTGTTTTCTTGCTGGCCGGTGTGTTTAGGGTAAATTTCATAAGAGTTATGGTTTGTAAATGTAATTGACCTAAACATCCATGTGAGAGATGTAGTTTTGATGCTTTGGTTTGTGCAGGAACAGGACAGAACTACAGACTCTCCTGTAAATCGTATCATCACTTCTTTATCTTCAGCCTTCATCAGATCACAATCTGTACAGAATAATCTTGTGTTTAATAGAAGCAGTAATTTCTACACACAGCTTTTCATTACAGATGTCATTTCTACTGATCTGTAGATGTAATAAAGTTCTCTTTAAATTCTGAATATCAGTTTGTATTGAGTGTAAATTATTTACCTTTAACTTTTAGCTTGAAGTCTCTGTGTTCATTATCAGCCGAACACTTGTAATCTCTCTGATCTGTTAATGTCAGGTTAGTTATGAGTAGAGAGAGATTATCAGGATTGTCGTTATTAAACAGTTTAACTCTGTTCCTGTAGCGTTCGTCATGTGATATTTTAATCGCTTTTCCATCATCTGTGTAAATCCACCAGCTGACTGTTTGAGGTTTGGTTTGAGGGTCAGAGCAGGAACAGGGCAGCAGTGCTGAACCGCCTGAGTAACCTGTGACCTCAAATGGACTAGTATCAGAAAGATTACAGCCTAAACACACACACACACACACACACACACACAGTATTACACATTTATTTAATGATAAAAATACATAATTTGAAAGAATGCAGAGAGGAAAAGTATACCTAGTGGAATTATAGAGACCCAAATACAATTTATAATAATACAGTGGGGCCAAAAAGTATTTAGTCAGCCACTGATTGTGCAAGTTCTCCTACTTAGAAAGATGAGAGAGGTCTGTAATTTTCATCATAGGTACACTTCAACTATGAGAGACAAAATGAGAAAAAAAATCCAGGAAATCACATGTAGGATTTTTACAGAATTTATTTGTAAATTATGGTGGAAAATAAGTATTTGGTCAATAACAAAAGTTCAACTCAATACTTTGTAACATAACCTTTGTTGGCAATGACAGAGGTCAAACGTTTCCTGTAAGTCTTCACCAGGTTTGCACACATTGTAGCTGGTATTTTGGCCCATTCCTCCATGCAGATCTCCTCTAGAGCAGTGATGTTTTGGGGCTGTCACTGGGCAACACGGACTCCACAAATTTTCTATGGGGTTGAGGTCTGGAGACTGGCTAGGCCACTCCAGGACCTTGAAATGCTTTTTACGGAGCCACTCCTTCGTTGCCCGAGCGGTGTGTTTGGGATCATTGTCATGCTGGAATACCCAGCCATGTTCCATCTTCAATGCTCTCACTGATGGAAGGAGGTTTTGGCTTAAAATCTCACGATACATGGCCCCGTTCATTCTTCCCTTAACACGGCTCAGTCATCCTGTCCCCTTTGCAGAAAAACAGCCCCAAAGCATGATGTTTCCACCCTCATGCTTCACAATAGGTATGGTGTTCTTGGGATGCAACTCAGCATTCTTCTTCCTCCAAACACGACGAGTTGAGTTTTTACCAAAAAGTTCAATTTTGTTTTCATCTGACCACATGATATTCTCCCAATCCTCTTCTGGATCATCCATATGCTCTCTGGCAAACTTCAGATGGGCCTGGACATGTACTGGCTTAAGCAGGGGGACACGCCTGGCACTGCAGGATTTGAGTCCCTCTCGGCGTAGTGTGTTACTGATGGTAGCCTTTGTTACTTTGGTCCCAGCTCTCTGCAGGTCATTCATCAGGTCCCTCCGTGTAGTTCTGGGATTTTTGCTCACCGTTCTCATGATCATTTTGACCCCACGGGATGAGATCTTGCGTGGGGCCCCAAGATCGAGGGAGATTATCAATGGTCTTGTATGTCTTCCATTTTCTTACAATTGCTCCCACAGTTGATTTATTCACACCAACCTGCTTGCCTATTGTAGATTCACTCTGCCCAGCCTGGTGCAGGTCTACAATTTTCTTCCTGGTGTCCTTCGACAGCTCTTTGGTCTTGGCCATGGTTGAGTTTGGAGTCTGACTGTTTGAGGCTGTGGACAGGTGTCTTTTATACAGATAACAAGGTCAAACAGGTGCCATTAATACAGGTAACGAGTGGAGGACAGAAGAGCTTCTTAAAGAAGAAGTTACAGGTCTGTGAGAGCCAGAAATCTTGCTTGGTTGTGGGTGACCAAATACTTATTTTCCACCATCATTTACAAATAAATTCTTTAAAAATCCTACAATGTGATTTCCTGGATTTTTTTTTCTCATTTTGTCTCTCATAGTTGAAGTGTACCTATGATGAAAATTACAGACCTCTCTCATCTTTCTAAGTAGGAGAACCTGCACAATCAGTGGCTGACTAAATACTTTTTGGCCCCACTGTATGCTGTCAAAACACAATATGCTGTCATAAATTAGGAGCTGCTGGAACATGGGTGCCCCTGTCAGCAGTCAAGCTTTACATTATTTTGGTTGTAAAGGCTGTTGAGCATGAAAAATGCACTGCTTCTTTTATTTATTACTCATTTCATGTGATCAACAACAAACTGCTGTTAACTTTTAAGTTGCTTATTTTGCATTCCTGGCATTTTAAAACTTGCTTGACTGTGGACAGTCTTACTCGTGCTTTAGCTGCTCGTTATCTTGTACACCTGTTTATTGTTAACTTTGATGATTTGGACAAATTTTCTCTCTCCTTAGAAAAGTATTTTCTTGATTTTTGTATTTTCTGGATTTATTTTCATGTCAAACTGAATTGTTTCAAATTATCATACAAAAGGAAATACAGAAAAACATGAGAAAAGGTCATTTTAGGTTATGCAATATTGTTTCATTAATTATTCATGTAAAAAAGTAACTAATAATTGGTTGTGCTACATTTAGAAGCAACAACTGCAACCAAACACTTAGAATAACTAATCTTCTGATCTCTTCCAGGATGTAGTTATACAACAAATCAAAACCACAAAATTTGAGGTACATTTTTGCTTTGTTTACAAGGTCAGTCATGCTGGAACAGAAAATGGCCAAGGCGTCACCCATATAATGTTTTGTATTTTATTGATTTGCAATGGGTGGGAATAAAACAGTTGAACTTAATGTTACAAATGTAAGATTTCTGTTTAATTAAATAATATTTTTTCAAGCTGCTTGTGCAACACTAGTTATACTTTTATTGTATGTACCTCAAAAGGCCAGTGCAACACAGCTCATATCAAAACATAGATACATGTTAAATAGCTGCTTTAATACATTTTGTCCATCTTATTATTTAATAGCTAAAAATATTAAATGTCTTCTTACCTTCAGTGATGTGAAAAGCAACAAGTAAAAGGTAGACGCTCTTCATCCTTGCTGATTCTTCTTTAAACATTAACTTCCCTCTCCCATGCTGCCTGCAAGACTCTCTATAATATACTGTATTTTTAGTTTTCAGGAAACCACAACTGCTACGTCTTTCTATATTTAATTTTATCTTCATGTGTCACGTGTGTTACCTTGTGTCATGTGTGGCCTTGTTGTGATCAGAATTTTAAGCACAGAGACTGACAGTACATAATGTATTTTTTTTTATATATAGCAGCAGTACAATAGAAATGTGGATGATACATCTGTAGCCAAGTGATAAGCAAAGGGTGAAAAAGGGGTGCTGTTGTTTTAAGCCAGGGCAACAAAATGCAGTTGCTGATGCTCTCTCAGGGCACCCATTAGCAGGGGAGCCAATCGCTGAGCAGGATGATGCCGAGTTTGATGACTGTGTGGCTATCTGTAGTCTTGTAAACAGAGGGTCTATGTTGGAGCCTGACCTTGTGGAAGCTGGGGTTAAATGTTGTATAGTGCAGTGGAAGCTGGGGTGGACCTTGGGTTTGTACCCAAGATTAGAGAACATGAAGGGTTGCTATATCGTGTGATTGAGGATGCCAAACAAGGTGAATGTCAGCAATTACTCCTGTCTTCCTGTCTAAAAGAAAAAGTGCTTCGGAGTGTCCATGATGATATGGGGCACTTTGCATTTGTTAAGGCAGAGATGTTTCTGGGTTGGGATGTATGAAGATGTGGAAAATTGGGTCAAGATTTGCCATAGGTGCATTCTGACCAAGATGCCACAACCCAGAGTTCACCCACCAATGAAAGCTTTCATTGCCTTAAGACCTCTCGAAGTAGTGGCCGTCTACTTTACCATTCTGGAGCCAGCAGTAGATGGTCGTGAAAATGTCTTGGTAGTAACCGATGTTTTTAGTATCTTCACCCAAGCATTTCCTACACATGACCAAAACGCTGATACAACTGCAAAAATCTTACTGAAATATGGTTTATGAAATATGGGGTTCCAGAAAGGCTGCACTCCGATCAGGGAAGGAATTTTGAGAGTGAGGTAATTGCTGAACTGTGCAAGCTCTATGTGGTGAGGAAAACTCGAACCACACCTCATCATCCGGAAGGTAACGCTCAGTGTGAGCGATTTAACAGAACCCTACATGACCTCTTGCGCACCTTACCACCTGACAAAAAAAGACATGGCCTGAGCATTTTCGTGAGTTAGTGTATGCCTACAATGTAACACCCCATGCCACAACAGGCTACTCATTGTACTACCTCCTTTTTGGTGTTAATCCCCATCTACCTGTGGATGCTTTGTTGGTTTGGAAGCCGGATGCCGACAGGAGATGTGATTGGTTAACTCTACATCAGGAAAGACTGAAAGAGGCAAATGAAAAAGCTAGAGAGTATACCAAACTGAAAGCTGCTGAGAGAATATCCTCCCATGAGGGCAAGGTGTATTGTTCTATTGTCCACCTGTGGATGTTGGTCAGTTTGTATACTTGCGTCACAGGCCTCCAGGTCGTAACAAGATTCAAGATTTTTGGGGACCAACCATGTACCATGTGGTCGAAGTCCAAGGTACTACTCATACAGTGGAACCTGTGGGAGGGGGTCCTGTCAAGCGTGTTCACCGGGCTAATCTGCATCCGTCTGAGGTTCCTATTCCTTTGGTTACATTCATGACAGAACAGGTAGTTACTCATTACACAAGATTCATCAGTTCACAAGGTTATATCAAACACAGTCATGGACAATTTAGTGTCTCCAATTCACCTCACTTGCATATCTTTGGACTGTGGGAGGAAACCGGAGATCCCGGAGGAAACCCACAGGAAAGCTCTATGCAGGATACAGAGGTTTATCATGCAAACCACTGTCAGATCATGTCTTTACTTAACAAGCTTAAACAGGAGAGTGCCCTTCTCAGACTGTTCTCACAAAACTGTAAGCATGTTGTTTATTTTATATAATCGATTTTATGTGTTTGTTAGCAATGGGCATGACTAAACCCCCTAAACTCGATCATTAGGTGGATTATATCAGTGTTAATATACTAAACCTCATAATTTGTACTAATTTAGGATGGGTGGGAGTTTTACAGTCATTTTTGTTGTACTTAAGAGTAACTTTAAGAGACACCCAGCATGCCTAGGTGACCACATGTTGGAGAATAGTGCAGTGTAGAGCAGTAATCCCCAACCCCCAGTACCGGTCCGTGGGTCATTTATTACTGGGCCGCACAGAAAGAATAAATAATAAGAGATCACATCAAAAGCAATGAAAACACTGCTTCAATTTCCAATATCCTATCTTTTTGAAGTGGGATTTTCTGCAGTAACGGCAACCAAAACAAAGTTATGGAGTTTAGTCATTACTAGCCCTAAATTGCCCCGTTCCAAATTTTTTTTGCCTGAAATGCAGGAATGGATGTTTATTAATTAATGAAATGAAGTTGAGCAGATAAAACATGAAATATCTCAGGTTCATCCTGTCTGCAATCAAATAAAAGTCAAAGTAAATGTAAGGGACACTGCATTTTTTTTATTGGCATATTCCATACTGTCCCAACTTTTTCTGATTTGGGGTTGTATAAGTATTATGAGTGTGCTTGCATAACCCTACTCTGAATGCAGTCCACACCTTGTTCTGCGTCTTACTTATAAAAAAAAGCCATAGATTCCGGTTCATGACAACTATTATATGAATCAGTAAAGAACGACCTGTTTATACCACTTCCTACTTTTGCAATATAAAGCATGTGTTAACTGAAACATGCATGACTGTGGTATTTATTGACCGTGAGAACTGCATTAAGACGCATTTCTTAGTGTTAGCTGCAGCATGGAAACTGACACGTTAATGGTTACCTCCTCTTTTTGTACATCAGATTTAAGATCCCAGTTAAGTTGTTTCACTATGCAGCATAACTTGTGCAATTCCTCGGTACTTGTGAGAACATTTGAGACACTCATTAGTATACTGTGTATACTATACTATACTCATTAGTATTAGTATAGTTTGAATAAGCATCTCATTAGTATACTGTGTATACTGTACTATACTCATTAGTATTAGTATAGTTTAAATAAGCATCTCATTAGTATACTGTGTATACTGTACTATACTCATTAGTATTAGTATAGTTTGAATAAGCATCTCATTAGTATACTGTGTATACTGTACTATACTCATTAGTATTAGTATAGTTTGAATAAGCATCTCATTAGTATACTGTGTATACTGTACTATACTCATTAGTATTAGTATAGTTTGAATAAGCATCTCATTAGTATACTGTGTATACTATACTATACTCATTAGTATTAGTATAGTTTGAATAAGCATCTCATTAGTATACTGTGTATACTATACTATACTCATTAGTATTAGTATAGTTTGAATAAGCATCTCATTAGTATACTGTGTATACTGTACTATACTCATTAGTATTAGTATAGTTTAAATAAGCATCTCATTAGTATACTGTGTATACTGTACTATACTCATTAGTATTAGTATAGTTTGAATAAGCATCTCATTAGTATACTGTGTATACTGTACTATACTCATTAGTATTAGTATAGTTTGAATAAGCATCTCATTAGTATACTGTGTATACTATACTATACTCATTAGTATTAGTATAGTTTAAATAAGCATTTCATTAGTATACTGTGTATACTGTACTATACTCATTAGTATTAGTATAGTTTGAATAAGCATCTCATTAGTATACTGTGTATACTGTACTATACTCATTAGTATTAGTATAGTTTGAATAAGCATCTCATTAGTATACTGTGTATACTGTACTATACTCATTAGTATTAGTATAGTTTGAATAAGCATCTCATTAGTATACTGTGTATACTATACTATACTCATTAGTATTAGTATAGTTTGAATAAGCATCTCATTAGTATACTGTGTATACTATACTATACTAATTAGTATTAGTATAGTTTGAATAAGCATCTCATTAGTATACTGTGTATACTGTACTATACTCATTAGTATTAGTATAGTTTAAATAAGCATCTCATTAGTATACTGTGTATACTGTACTATACTCATTAGTATTAGTATAGTTTAAATAAGCATCTCATTAGTATACTGTGTATACTGTACTATACTCATTAGTATTAGTATAGTTTAAATAAGCATCTCATTAGTATACTGTGTATACTGTACTATACTCATTAGTATTAGTATAGTTTGAATAAGCATCTCATTAGTATACTGTGTATACTGTACTATACTCATTAGTATTAGTATAGTTTAAATAAGCATCTCATTAGTATACTGTGTATACTGTACTATACTCATTAGTATTAGTATAGTTTGAATAAGCATCTCATTAGTATACTGTGTATACTGTACTATACTCATTAGTATTAGTATAGTTTGAATAAGCATCTCATTAGTATACTGTGTATACTATACTATACTCATTAGTATTAGTATAGTTTGAATAAGCATCTCATTAGTATACTGTGTATACTATACTATACTAATTAGTATTAGTATAGTTTGAATAAGCATCTCATTAGTATACTGTGTATACTGTACTATACTCATTAGTATTAGTATAGTTTAAATAAGCATCTCATTAGTATACTGTGTATACTGTACTATACTCATTAGTATTAGTATAGTTTGAATAAGCATCTCATTAGTATACTGTGTATACTGTACTATACTCATTAGTATTAGTATAGTTTGAATAAGCATCTCATTAGTATACTGTGTATACTGTACTATACTCATTAGTATTAGTATAGTTTAAATAAGCATTTCATTAGTATACTGTGTATACTGTACTATACTCATTAGTATTAGTATAGTTTGGATAAGCATCTCATTAGTATACTGTGTATACTGTACTATACTCATTAGTATTAGTATAGTTTGAATAAGCATCTCATTAGTATACTGTGTATACTGTACTATACTCATTAGTATTAGTATAGTTTGGATAAGCATCTCATTAGTATACTGTGTATACTGTACTATACTCATTAGTATTAGTATAGTTTGAATAAGCATCTCATTAGTATACTGTGTATACTGTACTATACTCATTAGTATTAGTATAGTTTGGATAAGCATCTCATTAGTATACTGTGTATACTGTACTATACTCATTAGTATTAGTATAGTTTGGATAAGCATCTCATTAGTATACAGTACTATACTCATTAGTATTAGTATAGTTTGGATAAGCATCTCATTAGTATACAGTACTATACTCATTAGTATTAGTATAGTTTGGATAAGCATCTCATTAGTATACTGTGGCTGGTATAGCATGAAGGTGTTGCTGACTGACTGGCAAACTAAGATGAATTGCAAGAAAGTAGCAGTAACCAATGTTTCCAACCCATGATGACCCATCTAAACATGAAGTGTGCAGCCAGCATGTAGCAAAAGAGCACCATTTTGGGACCCCAACATTTTCTAATAGCATTTTCTAATCTGTTGCTATTCATATATGCAACTCTTGCAACAAAAAAGGCTGATGGAAACAATATACACAACATATTCTTAAACTTATTTTTATTAAAACGACAGGGCACCAGTCCATCACAGGGCTTTGGCTATGCTAAAAGCATTAAATGTCACATGTGTAAAAGTAAAAAAAAAATCAATTCAGTATTTTGTTAAAAATTTATACAATTTAATAATTTTTCCAGTAATTTAGTTTAACTTAGCAAATTATATATTTACTTTATCTACATTTAGTAAATCAACAAAGCTTGAAATGACACTTGACCTTCCACATTTTTGCTTATAACAGTATAAACTGACAAAAAAAAACTAAATAAAGTGATAAACCGAAATCTAAACCAAGAAGCTGCTTCTATAGCTAAGCGACATGTTTGCATAAATGTACAGTAAAGCCCTCAAGGAATATAGAAAAACTGGAGAGAAACACATTATATGCTCCAACATCCCTCCCCAAATCAATTACAACCTTTAACTACAACCACCCTCGTATTATCTTTTGACGTTAATATATTGTGATAGGTTTATGTTACTGTGCTCATGCTTTGATGGTGGCATATTCACTTCTCCCTTCAGTGCTGATCTCGAGCCGTGCTGGTCTGGCTGTATTAACATGGGTTATAGTAGAGTAGGTGACATCAGACGAATTCTGTAGAAATTAAAAGGTGAAAATTACACATACAAGTCATAAACAAATGACCAAATTTAGTCTGGACACTGCTGATTAATATACTGACTGATCATAATAGTCCAGCTACAGGGGAAAAAGTCAAAGGTTTATGCACACTTTTATGCAACATATCATGGCAGCCTTGAAATTTCAATGATTTCACCTGATGTCCTTTACAAGTATATGTAATGTGAACTAATGTCCAAGGAATCATGCTGTTCTCTCTGTAGTCTTCTTTCACTTGGGCCAGCAATTTAACCAGACAGTAGGGGTTGCTGTTGCATTCAGCCCCCCATCAGTCACAGCTAATTGGAAATGCCTAAATTTAAATAGATTTTACTATTAATGTACTGAGTCTAGCTTTATATTAATGTCCATGGTTTTGGATGCCTAACAAGCTTATAGTCAGGTGTTCACATACTTATCATATATATTGGTTATTTGCTAATGTTTTTATCTGCAGCTTATTTATAGGATTTGAAGATATGTATAGGAAAGAATGGGATTTTTCTGAATCAAATGAGTTTGATTTATATTAGGGATGCATCAATACCATTTTTTCCCCAACCGAGTACAAGTACATGTATTTTTGTACTTGCCAATACCGATACCTATACCAATACCTATTTAGAATACCGTTTATTTTTTTTAAACAAAAACACACGTGAGAAGTGACAAGAAGTTTAATGATACCACGTCCAAAAATGCACGTCAACAAGTAGCGAGCGATCAAAGTGTTTGTGCGCTGACGTGATGAAATCAAGGAGGAAAAATAAATGAATCTGAGTGGATTTGGCAACACGAATAGCATGGATTGTTCTGTAGTGAGTTGGAGGTTAATAAATATTTTTGCAATGTTGGTGTTTTGTTGTTATGTTTTATAGAGAACGTTCAGGTCAGAAATACTGTAAAACGTGTGTGTGCCGGTGTATTCTGATATAAACTATATTATCCCCCTGTCCCACCTGTTTACACTCCTCTCCTGCGTTTCCCCTCACACCGTATCCTGCGTTCTCATTGGCTGTTCGACATGTCACTCATTCCCAGTCGCACATCTCAGATCAGATATCTGATGTGCTAGAAAACTCGAGCCGGTCGCAGAGCACTCGATGAGCCGGTTGGATCGAGTTGTTGGATAGTTCACACTTAGTGATCGAGAGCCGAGTTTTGATCGCCGAGCGAACGCCGAGTTGCTCCCGAGCCGGCAAATCTAGCGCCGACCACTCACCGAGCGAAAATCAGGGCAAAAATCGTGTAGTGTGAACTAGGCATAACGCAGCAACGTGCACTAGGCAAATGGTATCGGATGTTTAGTATCGGAGCCTCGTTTGCGAGTACGAGTACAAGTTAATGAGCGCAGTATCGGGCAAATACCCGATACCAGTATCGGTACTCATGCATCTCTAATTTATATAAATACTGACTGAACTGTTTCAGACTGAATAAAAATCAGAGTGATAAATAATAACATTAATTAATGTAATATTAATCCTGCTCAGAAGAAATGTCTACAAATCTGAGTGATTCAGACATGAAAGAGCAGTATAATATAATACACAATGATCAGTCTCTAATAGCTCTCCTTTAAGTTCATTCACTAACAGATAATAATTAACACTGACTCAGATTAGAAAATGTATTTAAGTGTTGGTCTATGAGTGTGTTTACCGGATCTTTCTGTGTTTCTTCAGGGCTTGGATGAACTTCAGTTGTCCCCTTCTGTCCGTTCCTTCTTCCTAAGGAAATAAATCAGAACACGATTCTTGAGTGGTTTAGCATTGAACAATCAATGAGATATTTGTTATTTTAAAAATGTATACAATGTATAATTATTCAGACAGAGTGAATGAATAAATTAATGAATGTAAATCATATATCAAAATTTCTTCAAGGTAAATTGCCACTTTATTTTGCTTGGCAGCCTTTAAACCCATGGTGATGTAAAGCAGGTTTGACTGTGGACAGTGTCCTGTATAGTTAAGCAGTTTCTAATTAATGACAGACCTGTTTTCTGCACCTGGCTATCCGGACAAATTTTCTCTCCCCCCAATGTAGTACTTTGGGTTTATTTACCCAATCTTAATGAAGAGACCATTGTACTTAAGGACTATTGTTTGTACAGATCATCTTGGGATCAGTTATTTCAGTTATTCACCTATTCAACTTATTTAAGTGGCAAGTCTTCACACAGCCCTTCTGATAGGAAACTTGACATTTCCTGTATGTTCTTTTTATACCCAGGCCAAATATACCATAGTATATTTTCACTTACTGACGTGGTCAGTCACTGTGTGTGTGTGTGTGTGTGTGTGTGTGTGTGTGTGTGTGTGTGTGTGTGTGTAATATGTACCTCTGTATCTCCAGCAGATAAATCCCACTATGCAAAGTATCAGCAGCAGCAAAACCATTGAAATGCTGAGAACTATGAGATAAAACACAAATATACAAATTGTGAAACATAAGTTAGTCACAGAGAGAAAGAGGAACTGACAAAATAACCATTAAATAACCAAAACTGTTGTAACATACACGCCCCTTAAATAATGTGTATAAAATTTAGACTTAATCTGTGTATAACCTTGTGCTTGTGTGTATCAGGCTGAAATGTTGTTGGCTTACTTGTAGGCAGTTCTGCTGAAGGTCCAGTATGTTTAGCTAGAGGAGATAATAACATCTTAAAAAATAAAACTCCTACAAACACAAGAAGACAAGTTGTGCCTATTTACACGATTATTGCTGCTACAGTAAGACATGATGGAACTGGAGTAAATGATGCTCACATTCATTACAGCAATTATTACAGAGCAGCAGTTTAACATCAATTCTGTATACACATACATGAGCACTTTATTAGGTACACCTGTTTGGGTTGTACATTCATGGATCAGCTACTACTACCATACAGATGGACTTGGTGGCTATACAATTACTAAATGTAACCCATCTGTTGATCGTTACACTTGTTAGCCCCCTGTACCTCATTTATCTATCAAAGGGACCAAATGATGTGTAGGTTGATGCTTCTGGCTGTTTTTTGTTTGCTTACTTTGAGGCGGTTCTGTGATCAATGATATGGTTGAGTCTGTTTTTAGGTGCAGTGTTAGTGGCATTTTAGAATACTGTTTAAACCCACTGACCTCTTTATTAGGACTACATACATTGTGAGCACTGCTTGTTAGCTGTACAGTTAGAGGGAGAGGCTTTGTGGAAACAATGAGGTGGTGGGCCAGCATAATAAACTGCAGCACCACCCAAGCTTCTATTAATAACATTGCTACTTCACTGCAAAACATTGTCAACAATATCTTCAAAATGTTTTATGGTAAGAAGTAATTAAACAACAATTAAACAACTGAGTGTTTATAGTCTGATAAACTGTTGCTCCTGTGCAAAGTGTCAGCAGCAGCACAACCAGTGAAATTCTGACAACTATGAGATAAATCACAAGTATGAAAATTGTGAAATGTACAGTAAAAGTGAAAAGTTTCCATACTCTTGTAAATAATATGTGTTTGTCATGGGCAGTCATTTTTAAACCAACTTTGGGTCTCTAAATCATATGTACAAACAACTGTTGGTATGTACAAAGCACATGGATTAGAGGTCTTTTTTTCCAAGGTCTTTGCAACTGACACACGCCCCCTCTGACGCATGTGCAGTACTGACTGCTTCCTATCACCTGCACGAGGCGAGTTCATATGCAGATCAGCTTTGTGCACAGAGAGCCACACCCTGATAAGCATTATTCCCCAACTCTGCGCAGGTGCCATTAATCAGCCAGCAGACGGCATTATTGCACCAGTTATGAGAAACCCTGGTCCGGCTTGTCCCACCCTGTAAACAATAACCAATCGTCGTTCATGTAGCCTCCCAGCCCAGCCGGATGGCAGAGCTGAGATTCAATACGGTGTATTAAAAATCCCAGCTCTGGTGTGCTAGCGTATTTTACCGCTGCTCCACCTGAGAGGCCCTGATCTTAGTTTTGTATTTGTCCATAAGAACAGTGACTTTAGTTGAGCTTTAGGGTGCCAGTGTTGGGGCTTCTTTCTGTCTTGCATATCAGCAGCCATAGCAAAGTAAAGCTTGTTTCACTGTGAACACTGTCACTATTAAAGCCACCATATTAATAAATAAAGCTGCTGCAGGTAATCTTTTACTCCAACACTCTTCATATTTTAGAAATCCACCAAAAAACTTTTTTTTATTCATTTGGATAAAGAATTGTGTTCCAATTGTTCAGTTACAGAAAAGAAACTGTCAAAATAATCAATAAAATACCAAAACAACCATAACAGACACGTCCCCTGAATAATATGTGTAACATTTAGATTTTAGCTGTGTATTACCTTGTGTTGTGGTTGTTCCAGGATGAACTGGTTCTGGTTCACTTCGAGGCAGTTCTGCTGATGGTTTACTTGTCTGTGACTGTATTGGAGTTCTTTCTACAAAACATAATAATAGACATTTAAAAACAAAACTCTTACAAGCACAATCAGACAAGTCTGCCAATTTACATGATTACTGCTGCTACAATAAAACATGATGTGGAGGAAATGGTGCTCACATTCATTACAGCAATAATAACAGAGCAGTGATTTACCTTTAATAACAAGTCTAAAGCGTTTTTCATATTTCTGGACGGTGCATTTGTAGATTCCCTCATCCTCTTTATTCAGGTCTGATATAATAAGTGAAAAGTTTCCTGGTTGGTTCTCATTGGCCAGTCTGACTCTGTTTTCTTGCTTCCTGATGTGTTTAGGGTAAATTTCATAAAAGTTATGGTTTGTAGATCTAATTGACCTAAACATCCATGTGAGAGATGTAGTTTTGATGATTTGGTCTGTGCAGGAACAGGACAGAACTACAGACTCTCCTGTAAATCCTGTCAGCACTTCTTCATCTTCAGTCTTCATCAGATCATAATCTGTACAGAATAATCTTGTGTTTAATAGAAGCAGTAATTTCTACACACAGCTTTTCATTAGATGTCATTTCTACTGAATTTTAAATATTAGTTTGTATTGAGTGTAAATTATTTACCTTTAACTTTTAGCTTGAAGTATCTGAGTTCATTGTCAGTCAAACAGCTGTAATCTCTCTCATCTGTTAATGTCAGGTTAGTTATGAGTAGAGAGAGATTAGCAGGATTGTCGTTATTAAACAGTTTAACTCTGTTCCTGTAGCGTTCATCATGTGATATATTAACCGCATTTCCATTATCTCTGTAAACTGACCAGCTGAATGTTTGAGGTTTGGTTTGAGGGTCAGAGCAGGAACAGGGCAGCAGTGCTGAACCACCTGAGTAACCTGTGACCTCAAGATGACTAGTATCAGAAAGATTACAGCCTAAACACACACACACACACACACACACACACACACACACACACACACACACACATCAGTATTGAACAATTATACAAAAGTACAATTACAAAATAATGGTATTTTCCTGCACCTTCTAAAGAAGAATGAAGAGAGAAAAGTGTTTTACTCACTGGAATAATAAAGCTTTACAGCACACTTAAGACACACACACACACAACATTCCCAACAACACTGCTTTACCTGCTACACTCAAACCCTACATGTAAGGTTTGGCAAAAAAAAAAGTAAAATAAAAGTTATTAAATCACTTTATATTAATATATTATATAAACAAATAAGTATTTATATTCACAAACTTCAAAAAAAATGAGGGAGTATAATATTCAGACACCACAAATTAATATATATATTTTTTTATTTACCACTTTATCCTGGTTTGTGGTGAGTCCAGAAATATTGGGCACAAGGCAAGAATATCATGGGCAGGGTTCCAAACCACTTCATCTACATCAGGTCTTCATCTACACCAAGCCCCCCCCCCCAATCATAAAAGACCACTGTGCCACCCAAGCTGCAAATAGCATTGCTACAGTTTCAAGATGTTTATGGTAAGATTTAAAAGCACAATAATTGTAGTTCATCTGCTGATAAACCAGCATTCTTATTATTTACCCGGGGTCACAATATTTCCTCTTTTTATAAGCATGTTTTATTTTTGGACGTTTAAAATGTGTCTAGCCAGGATTCCTTAAGTGCCCAAAAATGTCTTAAATCTGAGTTTTGCTTTAATATGAACATTTGCTTTATATAGTTACCTTACACTGTGTACATGTTTATTATTGTAATAAACATGTACACTGTAAGCATGAGGTTCACAAATCTGAGCAGTTAACAATGCAAGTTATCCAACAACAAGGGCTTACCACCAGTCTAGTTATCTAACCACACATTAATCTACAATAGCCTAATCACACAAAACTTCACATTCTATTTTATTTGCAGAATGGTTAAAAGCTATAACTGGAGAGAACAGAATATTTAAATATTTTGTGTAAAACTTCCTCAAATTTCATATAATCATTTGCATCATAAAAACTATGTGGCATTTTATCTTTCTTATGGATGTGACAAAAAAGTTTCTTATTCTAATTAGGCTATAGCCAAACATAGGCCACAGTAAAACACAGAGCATGACTTCAGTGTTGCTAAACACATTACAGTATAAATAGCTAAAATAATGTGCTTTCATTTTAAACTGTAGACTCTCAAGACCACAGTATCAGAGGATGAGGAGTCTGTTGCTGCATCACCCTCTGGGACAGTTTCTGAAACTGAGTGCAATGCGTTTCCCAAATTAGCTACTAATTTCTCAGCCTATCCTTATGAACCTATGACACTGAGCCAAGTTAGCCTAATTATGTTATGGCCCAATAATAAATATTAAATTAATTTTCGAATTAGTATACTATTGCAATGGTGTGGTAGGCTATGCAAACAAAAATGTATTTAGAGTTTACCTCATATTACAGATAAGGCATCATGTTATTTCAAATTTTGTGTTATGCAGTTTTTAGCACTGACAATCGCGGTGGTATTGAAGCGTTTTATAAGTTAATTTATTGTAGGCTATTTGCTTTCACATTTGGGCTCACCTTTCTTGGGAAAGAAGTTCGTTAGCAGTTGCTTTCCCACATTTCTTTTTTTTTTTTCTTTTCTTTTCTGAAAACCGGATTTAGATTTATTGGGGCCAGTGATAGCTCAGTGGTTAAGGTGCTGGGCTAGTAAGCAGAAGGTTGCCGGTTCTAGCCCCGCCACCACCAAGTTGCTACTGCTACTACCCTCAATTGCTCATCGTGTTCAGCTCATTGTGTAAGTCGCTTTGGATAAAAGCGTCTGCTAAATGCTGAAAATGTAAATGTAAATCTTCCATAGCTCGGATACAGCGCGCACTGCCGCTTCAGCAGAATGAACGCGCCGAGCCCGGTGAAGGTGGACTAAACCATTTCGTGCAAGGGGTGCCTGTCCTCAGACACTATATATAGGCTAGGACGCACAATTCAAGCATCCATCAACCGATTTATTTACCCAAAACATTACATTTACATTAGTTAGCAACGTTTATTGTGATCTTTAAATGATATTAATATTTAATGAAAATAAAATTCCAGACTCCTCAAGGGCCCTCCCCCGACTTGGGGCCCTGGTAACTAAGTCCCACTTTTCACCCCACTACGACGCCCCTGTGTACATTCACTGATGAACTACAGAAAATTTCAAAATTACTACAATTTATTCAGAAAGGCTTCTGTGTAGAATACGAATATTAATGTCCCGGTGATACTTTCCTTTATACTTACTTATTATTTAAAATTTTTAAGAAAAGATGTTTTAGGAAAGTTTACCTAAGCACATTAGGAGGCCTGTACTAGTGTTATAGTGGATTTTTATTTTAACTAATTTATTATTTTCAATTACATAATTATAAATAATTAAGTTATAAAATAGGTGGTAAACTATTATTATTATTATTATTATTATTATTGGTATTATTATTTTATTAGTAGTATTTTATTATTATTGTTGTTGTTATTATTTATCATTAATTTATTTTTATTTATTAACTTATAATTATTATAATAATTGTTATTATTAATATTGCTGTAGTTTATTATTATTATTATTATTATTCCTATTATTATTATTAGTTGATTGGCATTAAAAGCATTCAACTATGTAACCCCACAAGAAACATACACACATAGCCCTGACCTCAACCCCACTATACACCTTCAGGTTTAATAAACATTTTAATTGTGGATTCCTGTTAAACACAGGTGAGTCAGAAATTAAATATGTAACATTAAACACCTGATTTGTTTAAACTGACCAAACACGGGTTTATCTGTCCTTTCCTCTTTGATCAAGACCATAATTTTAGTTGCTGCATCATCACACTGACATGTAGCTGTCATTCAACTACATGCCTGAGATTATGACTGACTACATCTGGTGATGTACGTGAGTCCATATAAATATGGTCAGTGTGACAGCAATACCATAAATTAAAGGCTGCTGGGAAATTTACACCACTGTTATCAGCTTTTTGGTAAACTGATTCTGACCATTTGGATGAATTTACTCTCACCACAGTGCAGTGAAACAGTATTTTCCTGCTTCTTATTTCCTTTACTTTTACATATTTGTTAAACTAAATGGTTTTAAATTTTAATTCAAAATGTAATAAAGAGAAGAAAACATGATCATTTCATTTACTGAAGGAAAAAGATTAAGAAATACCTAAATAATAATGTGTTAAAGTAATTGCCCCCTTACTAACAGCTGTAACCAAACACTGACTTTAACTGTACAGTTTGTTAAAGTAAATACATTTTAACGTTGCTTTTCCACCAGCTGTTGTACTTTTTTATTTGATCAAAACAGAGACGACTTAGATTATGTTAAATGGCGACATTTAAAATAAGTAAGAATTTTTGTCCATCAAAATCTGTTTTTAGCTGAAAGAACATTCTTACCTTCAGTAAAGTGAAACACAAGAAGTAAAAGGTAGAAGCTCTTCATCATCGCTGATTCTTCCTCACACATTCACTCTCACACAGCCTGTAAGACTCTTTATAATGTACATTTAGTTTTCAGGAAACCACAACTGCTACGTCACTTGTGATCAGCACTTCCAAAGATAGCGGCTAATAAAAACACATCAGTATTATTAGACCACAGGAAACCACTGGGGAGAAGATCAGCTCTAAATAAGAATAAAAAGAAGGTGGATCTTTAATGCTTTGTAAGAAACCTTCGCAGTGATTTTTTGGCCATTTTTCAGAGAATATAAATGATAATACAAAAAAACTTTGTTTATTCATGGTTAGTGGTTGGGTGAAGACATTTATTATCAAGCAATTGTGTTTGCCCTTTTTAAATGATAATGCCAACAGAAACTACCATAATGACCCTGATCAAAAGTTTACATACCCTGGAAGTTTTGGCATGATAACATACACACAAATTGACACACACAGGTTTAAATGGCTACTAAAGATAACCATCCTCACCTGTGATCTGTTTGCTTATAATTCGTGTGTGTGTGTGTGTGTGTGTGTGTGTGTGTGTGTGTGTGTGTATAAAAAGTCAGTGAGTTTATGGGCTCCTGACAGACCCCTGCATGTTTCACCCAGTGCTGCCACTGATGTTGTTGGATTACAAGCTTGAGGAAAGCAAAATAGTTATCAAAGGATCTGCGGGAGAAGATAGTTGAACTTTATAAAACAGGAAAAGGATATAAAAAGATATCCAATGAATTGAGAATGCCAATCAGCAGTGTTTAAACTCTCATTAAGAAGTGGAAAATGAGGGATTCTGTTGAAACCAAGCCAAGATCAGGTAGACCAACAAAAATTTCAGCCAAAACTGCCAGGAAAATTGTTCGGGATGGAAAGAAAAACCCACAAATAACATCAGATGACACACAGGACTCTCTGAAAAAAAGTGGTGTAGGTGCAGAATAAGGAGGCACATGAAGAAAAATGGGCTGCATGTTCGAGTTGCCAGAAAAAAGTTGTAATTACACCAATGCAACAAAGCAGCCGCTTACAATATGCCAAACAGCACAAGAGACAAACCTCAACATTTCTGGAACGGTTATTGAACTTTTTGGCCACAACCATAAACGACAAATTTGGAGAGGAGTCAACAAAGCTTATGATGAAAAGTGCACCATCCCTACAGTGAAACACGGAGGTGGATCGCTGATGTTTTGGGGATGTGTGAGCTACACAGGCACAGGGAACTTGGTCAAAATTGATGGCAAGATGAATGCAGTATTTGATCAGAAAATATTGGAGGAAAACTTGCACTGATCAGCTGCGCATGGGACGCACTTGGATGCTCCTACATGACAATGATTCAAAACACAAGGTCAAGTCAACCTGTCATTGGCTACAGCAGAAAAAAGTGAAGGTTCTGGAGTGGCAATGTCAGTCTCCTGACCTCAATACCATTGAGCCACTTTGGGGAGATCTCAAATGTGCAGTTCATGCAAGACAGCCCAAGAATTTACAGGAACTGGAGGCATTTTGCCAAGAAGAATGTGCAGCTTTACCATCTGAGAAAATTAAGGGCCTCATCCACAACTACCACAAAAGATCTCAAGCTGTCATTGATGTTAAAGGAGGCAATAGCAGGGTATTAAGAACTAGGGTATGTAAACTTTTGATCAGGGTCATTTGGGTAGTTTCTGTTGGCTAGATGATTTAAAAAGGGCAAACACAATTGTTTGATAATAAATGTCTTCACCCAACCACTAACCATGAATAAAAGAATTTTTTTGTTTTTTATATTCTCAGAGAAATGGCCAAAAAATCACAAATTCTGCCAGGGTATGTAAACTTATGAGCACAACTGTATGTGAGCACCTGACCATTTGATAGCACAGCCAAGATTAAAACTTGAGAGAGGGCTTTGGAGGGCTAGTACATTAGATCACTGCACCACTCCAATATTCAAACTTTTACAAACACTTAACAGTCATGGTTCACTTTAGCTATAAAAAAAAAAAAACAAGAACAAATAAGTTGTGTTTTTATATGTTTATTTTTTTTAATATACAGCAGCAGTGCAACAGAAATGTGGATGATACATCATTAGAGCAAACACAAACATTAATAAAGCTGTAATAAGCATTTTATAATCTAGTAATGGGGTATTCTAGTTACATAATAGCCAGACATTATTATTAAATTGCAAGTTACAGTTTTATACAGTGCACTACAATAAAAATGGAGCCCCTACATTTGGGAGTACCCATGATGCAAAATATGTTAATGTTGCAATAAATGTGCATAAAAATGCATTTAACACATCAGGTGAGAACTGAAATACAGGATGCATTATTTATTTAGACCAAATCAGAGCAAAAGATGAACAATAAGCATCCATGTTTCAGTCACATGACCCAAAAAAGCTGAATGTTTCATGAAAGAAAAGTTTGTTTTAGCCTTAGTTTTAGTTTTTATTCTTCTGAAGATTAATGTGGAAGACAAAATCTGAGTAGACAAAAAAGAAAAAACACACACAGCTCAGCAGCCGCAGTTCAGTGTATCAACAAACCTAAACATACAGAATAAGCAATATGACTTAATATTATAATATGTTCTTAACATCATTCAAAAATACAAATCAAAAAGATTTATTTTAGTTACCATGTATTTGATTGATACGTGACTATAATTTTGGGTATAAAAAGAAAATGGACAGTGTAAACATTACTTTTATTATTTTAGGTGAAGTTCTGTTCTCTAAAAATGAGAGGACACAGTTGCATTTGTTTGTTCTTGTTTTCAAGATTCAAGAAGCTTTATTGTTGTTTTAGCTATATTCAAGTAGCTAGGTGGCTAAGTGGGTAGCACTGTCGCCTCACAGCAAGAAGGTCCTGGGTTCGAGCCCCAGGTGGGGCTGTCCGGGTCCTTTCAATGCAGAGTTTGCATGTTGTCCCCGTGTCTGTGTGGGTTTCCTCCGCGTGCTCCGGTTTCCTCCCACAGTCCAAAAACATGAAGCCAAGCTAATTGGAGACACTGAATTGTCCTATATGTACCTAGCCGCTAGGATGCATAAACCAGTGCATTGTAGTGCTGGTCCCAAGCCCGGATAAATAGGGAGGGTTGTGTCAGGAAGGGCATCCGGCATAAAAACTGTGCCAAATCAATAATGAGGATCATGATCCGCCGGTGACCCCTTAGAGGAGCAGTCGAGGAAATAGATAGAAGTACAAATTAAAGTAAAACAACATCAGGACAAGGGTGCAACACAATACTAAAACAGTGCAATAAGTACAAAGAACTACATAAAAAAGTGAAGGGGGTGAAACTAAAAGAGATTTTGGGACCAAGACATGAGTGGTGATTGGCCACTAAATGTGAGAAAAACAACATACAACATATTTAAATATAAATAACAGTAAAATGTTTGTATATCAGCTTTTATAACAGTTATTATATTATATTATATTATATTATATTATATTATATTATATTATATTATATTATAAGAATAGTGTGCAAAATGTAAGTTATAATACAATCACTGAGTGTGAGTAGTAGTAGTTAATTTATTATTGGAGATTGTCCACTTGGAGTCTTGGCCTTGATGTAATAGTAGCCTAGTGGGTGGAGCTTTGGACTGTCAATCAGAAGATTTTTGGTTCAAATCCAGCCTCTGCTATGCATGTTGAGCACTTGAGCAAGGACCTTAACCCTGACCCTGCATTCTGACCCCAGTTCCCAAAACAAGCTGGGATGCGTGTAACAACAATTTTATTGTACTGTACACGTGTGTATGTACAGTGTATCACAAAAGTGAGTACACCCCTCACATTTCTGCAGATATTTAAGTATATCTTTTCATGGGACAACACTGACAAAATGACACTTTGACACAATGAAAAGTAGTCTGTGTGCAGCTTATATAACAGTGTAAATTTATTCTTCCCTCAAAATAACTCAATATACAGCCATTAATGTCTAAACCACCGGCAACAAAAGTGAGTACACCCCTAAGAGACTACACCCCTAAATGTCCAAATTGAGCACTGCTTGTCATTTTCCCTCCAAAATGTCATGTGATTTGTTAGTGTTACTAGGTCTCAGGTGTGCATAGGGAGCAGGTGTGTTCAATTTAGTAGTACAGCGCTCACACTCTCTCATACTGGTCACTGAAAGTTCCAACATGGCACCTCATGGCAAAGAACTCTCTGAGGATCTTAAAAGACGAATTGTTGCGCTACATGAAGATGGCCAAGGCTACAAGAAGATTGCCAACACCCTGAAACTGAGCTGCAGCACAGTGGCCAAGATCATCCAGCGTTTTAAAAGAGCAGGGTCCACTCAGAACAGACCTCGCGTTGGTCATCCAAAGAAGCTGAGTGCACGTGCTCAGCATCACATCCAACTGCTGTCTTTGAAAGATAGGCGCAGGAGTGCTGTCAGCATTGCTGCAGAGATTGAAAAGGTGGGGGGTCAGCCTGTCAGTGCTCAGACCATACGCCGCACACTACATTAAATTGGTCTGCATGGCTGTCACCCCAGAAGGAAGCCTCTTCTGAAGTCTCTACACAAGAAAGCCCGCAAACAGTTTGCTGAAGACATGTCAACAAAGGACATGGATTACTGGAACCATGTCCTATGGTCTGATGAGACCAAGATTAATTTGTTTGGTTCAGATGGTCTCAAGCATGTGTGGCAGCAATCAGGTGAGGAGTACAAAGATAAGTGTGTCATGCCTACAGTCAAGCATGGTGGTGGGAATGCCATGGTCTGGGGCTGCATGAGTGCAGCAGGTGTTGGGGAGTTACATTTCATTGAAGGACACATGAACTCCAATATGTACTGTGAAATACTGAGCAGAGCATGATCCCCTCCCTCCGGAAACTGGGTCGCAGGGCAGTGTTCCAGCATGATAATGACCCCAAACACACCTCTAAGACGACCACTGCTTTATTGAAGAGGCTGAGGGTAAAGGTGATGGACTGGCCAAGCATGTCTCCAGACCTAAACCCAATAGAACATCTTTGGGGCATCCTCAAGCGGAAGGTGGAGGAGCGCAAAGTCTCGAATATCCGCCAGCTCCGTGATGTCGTCATGGAGGAGTGGAAAAGCATTCCAGTGGCAACCTGTGAAGCTCTGGTAAACTCCATGCCCAGGAGAGTTAAGGCAGTTCTGGGAAATAATGGTGGCCACACAAAATATTGACACTTCAGGAACTTTCACTAAGGGGTGTACTCACTTTTGTTGCCAGTGGTTTAGACATTAATGGCTGTATATTGAGTTATTTTGAGGGAAGAATAAATTTACACTGTTATATAAGCTGCACACAGACTACTTTTCATTGTGTCAAAGTGTCATTTTGTCAGTGTTGTCCCATGAAAAGATATACTTAAATATCTGCAGAAATGTGAGGGGTGTACTCACTTTTGTGATACACTGTATATATGATAAATAAAGTAACTGTAGCTCATTGTTAAAAGCTTTTTTGCTCTATTAATAACAAATAAAATCTCTCTATTTGGCAACCTGGTGTGACTCACCTGATCCTCTCACTTTCAGCCACATCTGTAAACAAAACAAAACAGAAGAATCTTTATTACCAGTAATTAAAATGATAAAGCTGGAGAAAATAGAATGATAAGCATTGCTCACAGTTAGAACTGTTTAGCTTACTACAGAAGAAAAAAGCTCATCTTGAACATACTGTACACAGTCAAGCAAGCTTTACATCACAGCAATAATTACAGAGCTGTGATTCACCTTTAATAAAATTTGAAAGTGTTTTTCTTCTTTCTGGATGGTACTTTTGTACATTGGGTTTCATTTGTTCAGTTACAGAAAAGAAACTGTTAAAATAATCAATAAAACACTAAAACCACCATAACAGACACGTCTCCTAAATAATATGTGTAAAATAATAACTTCAGCTGTGTATAACCTTGTGTTGTGGTTGGTCTTGGTTCACTTTGAGGCGGTTCTGCTGATGGTTTTCTTGTCTGTGACTGTGTTGAAGTTCTTTCTACAGAAGAGAATAATAGACATTTAAAAATAAAACTCTTACAAACACAAGAAGACAAGTTGTGCCTATTTACATGATTACTGCTGCTACAATAAGACATGATGTGGAGGAAATGATGCTCACATTCATTACAGCAATAATAACAGAGCAGTGATTTACCTTTAATAACAAGTCTAAAGCGTTTTTCATATTTCTGGACGGTGCATTTGTAGATTCCCTCATCCTCTTTATTCAGGTCTGATATAATAAGTGAAAAGTTTCCTGGTTGGTTCTCATTGGCCAGTCTGACTCTGTTTTCTTGCTTCCTGGTGTGTTTAGTGTAAATTTCATAAAAGTTATGATTTGTAGATCCAAGTGACCTAAACATCCATGTGAGAGATGTAGTTTTGATGATTTGGTCTGTGCAGGAACAGGACAGAACTACAGACTCTCCTGTAAATCCTGTCAGCACTTCTTCATCTTCAGTCTTCATCAGATCACAATCTGTACAGAATAATCTTGTGTTTAATAGAAGCAGTAATTTCTACACACAGCTTTTCATAACAGATGTCATTTCTACTGATCTGTAGATGTAATAAAGTTCTCTTTAAATTCTGAGAGTAAATTATTTACCTTTAATGTTTAGCTTGAAATCTTTGCGTTTATTGTCAGTCCAACACCTGTAATCTCTCTGATCTGTTAATCTCAGGTTAGTTATGAGTAGAGAGAGATTAGCAGGATTGTCATTTTTAAACAGTTTAAATCTGTTCCTGTAACGTTTGTCATCTAATATATTAATCGGTTTTCCATCATCTCTGAATATCCACCAGCTGAATGTTTGAGGTTTGGTTTGAGGGTCAGAGCAGGAACAGGGCAGCAGTGCTGAACCACCTGAGTAACCTGTGACCTCAAATGGACTAGTATCAGAAAGATTACAGCCTAAACACACACACACACACACACACATTCACAGTATCAAACATTTATTTCCATCAAAAGAGCATTTGTATGACTGGGCACTGATGTCGGTCAAGAAAGCCTTAATTGACATTCCAGTTCATTCTAAAGCTGTTCAGTGGGGCTGAGGTCAGGGCTTTGAGCAGTTCATTGGAGTTTCTTTAAATCAAGCTTTTCTTCATGTCTTTAAAGACTTTGCTTTGTGCACAGGGGTACATACTGGAACAGAAAAGGGCCTTCCCTAAACTGTGCTGCAAAGTTAAAAGCATATAATTTATATCATTTATTACACCTGTTAGCAACTGTTGTAACTGAAACACATGAATTTAATATTTAGAAGGTGTGTCCCAGTTCTTCATATAGTGTATTTATACGCACATAATATGCTGTCAAAACAGCATATTAGAAGAAACTGTTAAAATAATCAATAAAACACTGAAACCACCATAACAGACACATCTACTGAATAATGTGTGTAAAATAATGACTTCAGCTGTGTATAACCTTGTGTTGTGGTTGCTCTTGGTTCACTTTTAGGCGGTTCTGCTGATGGTTCACTTGTCTGTGACTGTGTTGGAGTTTTTTCTGCAGAAGAGAATAATAAACATTTAAAAACAAAGAAGACAAGTTGTGCCTATTTACATGATTACTGCTGCTACAATAAGACATGATGTGGAGGAAATGATGCTCACATTCATTACAGCAATAATAACAGAGCAGTGATTTACCTTTAACAACAAGTCTAAAGTATTTTTCTCCTCCCTGGACGGTGCATTTGTAGATTCCCTCATCATCTTTATTCAGGTCTGATATAATAAGTGAAAAGTTTCCTGGTTGGTTCTCATTGGCCAGTCTGACTCTGTTTTCTTGCTTCCTGGTGTGTTCAGGGTAAATTTTAGAAAAGTTATGGTTTGAAGATCTAAGTGACCTAAACATCCATGTGAGAGATGTAGATTTGATGATTTGGCCTGTGCAGGAACAGGACAGAACTACAGACTCTCCTGTAAATCCTGTCAGCACTTCTTCATCTTCAGTCTTCATCAGATCACAATCTGTACAGAATAATCTTGTGTTTAATAGAAGCAGTAATTTCTTCACACAGCTTTTCATTACAGATGTCATTTCTACTGATCTGTAGATGTAATAAAGTTCTCTTTAAATTCTGAATATCAGTTTGTATTGAGTGTAAATTATTTACCTTTAACAATTAGCCTGATGTCTCTGAGTTCTTTGTCAGCCAAACACCTGTAATATCTATCATCTGTTAATCTCAGGTTGGTTATAAGTAGAGAGAGATTAGCAGGATTGTCGTTATTAAACAGTTTAACTCTGTTCTTGTAACTTTCATTATCAAATATATTAACTATCTGTCCAATCTCCCTGGATATCCACCAGCTGAATGTTTGAGGTTTGGTTTGAGGATCAGAGCAGGAACAGGGCAGCAGTGCTGAACCACCTGGGTAAACTGTGACCTCAATATGACTAGTATCAGAAAGATTACAGCCTAAACACACACACACACACACACACACACACACACACACACACACACACACACACACACACACACACACACACACACACACACACACACACACACACACACACACACACACACACACACACACACACACACACACACACACACACACAGTATTAAACATTTACTTAATTATAAAAATACATAATTAGAAAGAATGCAGAGAGGAAAAGTCTGTATACCTAGTGGAATTATAGAGACCCAAATTCAATTTATGATAATATGCTGTCAAAACAGCCAAGAGGTAGACTTGGTCTTGTGCTTTAAACTGTTCTCTTGCTGTATAATTCCAGTATGCATAAGCTTTAGCATGTTCTCTTCAAATTGTGGATTTACAAATGTTGACATTATCTATGGCGGGCGAGGCCTGCAGTTCTCTAAAAGTTCATATAGGTTCTGTTATCACTTCTGGGATGAATCGTCAGTTCACCATTGCGGTTATGTTAGCCAAGCTGGCATCCATGCTGGAGAACGACTCCCACCCCATGCATGAGACTATGGCAGCACTGGGCAGCTCCTTCAGTGACAGGCTGCTTCACCCCAAATGTGGGAAAGAGCGGTACCGCAGGTCCTTCCTTCCTGCTGCTGTTAGACTGTATAACCAGCACTGCTCCAGGCAGGTCACACACACACTTTAAATTATTCATAACTATGTGCAACTGTTTCCCCATGAAAGAGTTTTTTCCTGACTTATTATTATTATACATTGTTCTTCTTATTGTCTATCTTTTTACACTGAGTGCTGTACTATCCCTTCGCTGCTGCAACGATGTGAATTTCCCCACTGTGGGACTAATAAAGGATTATCTTATCTTATCTCTTATCTTAGCTGGGGCCTTTGAGATTAATTTGTTACTCTTTACAGAGAGATATATTTCATTTTCTTCTCATCTCCTCCAGAATGTAGTTATACCACAAATAAAATCTACAAAATTAACTTTAATCCTTGGTGTTTATTTTTGTCATCCCAGTCTATTTTTAGAAAGTGTTAGAAAGAAAAGTGTGTTCCCGACGTGCAGTCACAAGGGTAAAAAGAATTCCCCGTTGGACACTTGACCATAATCTTGTTGAACATGCCATTCCAAAACACAGGAACTGATATTGATTTCATTGTAGCTGTTACACCCCCCACCCCCCACTGTTCAGAGAATACATTTCACGAGATTCACAAATGTATTTGTGGGTATTAGTGTCTGTTTATTTAAAGCAGACTTGTCAATGTCTTTATTGACTTTACTTTGTGCACAAGGTCAGTCATGCGGGAACAGAAAACGGCCAAGGCGTCACCACAAAGATAGAAGCATATCTTTTATTTATTTTATTGATTTGCAATGGGTGGGAATAAAACAGTCAAACTTAATGTTACAAATGTAACACAAAGATTTATTTAACATTTTTTCAAGTTATACTGGTTACACTTTTATTGTATTTACCTCAAACAGCCAGTGCAGAATTGTCCATCTTATTATATTTAATAGCTAAAAATATTAAATGTTTTCTTACCTTCAGTGATGTGAAACACAACAAGTAAAAGGTAGACACTCTTCATCCTTGCTGATTCTTCTTCAAACAATAACTTTCCTCAAAGAGAAACATTCACTCTCCCACGCTGTCTGCCAGACTCTCTATGATGTAGTTTTTAGAAAAACCACAACTGCTACGTCATTCTATATTTAATATTATCTTCATGTGTCAACCTTGAGTGGCAGGGATTTTATTCTTTTATACTTTGTGTGGTTTGGGGGGTGGTTTCCTGGCATTCAAAAACATACCCAATGTATCAACAACTCATGAGAACTCTTGACTCTTCTCACATTACTGACACACACACTGACAGTACATAATTTAGAACATGTTATGCTATTAAATTACACAAGTTTTAAGAAGCTATACATTAGCATGTAAGCATGGTGATTAAAGGTAACACCATACACCCAACACAAATAGAAGTATTGAGACACCCATTCTAATCACTGACTTCTTGTGTTTCTTCTTGCCACAACTTTGGGAACAGGTATAATAAATCAGTTATATAAATGAAATATGCTGCTTTTCAACTTTTCATCACAGTTTAGGGAAGGCCCTTTCCTGTTCTAGCATCACTGTACCCTACTGAACAGCTTTGAAATGAACTAGAACATCAATTGAGGCTTTCTTGACCAACATCAGTGCTTTTTCTCCCACTTTTCTCCCAATTTAGCATAGTCAATTTGTCTTCTGCTGCTGGGGACCCCTTCTTTTCGCCTATGCACAGATGCCTCTATCTGCTAGTTAGTGTTTGAAGACCCCACCTACATAGTCCGGTCATCCCGCCCTAGCAGACACGGTGGCCAATCAGTGTCTGTTGCAGCCACTGCCAATTATGCCCGCTGGCGCTGATGTGCTAGCGGAATATCCCACTGCGCCACCTGGGCGCCCATAAACGCTCTTTTGACTGAATGGGCACAAATTCTCACATACATAAGCCTTCTCAGAAGAGTGGCTGCTGTTATAGCTGAAAAGATCACATTAAGGTCATAATATTTTAATACCATTTGTTTTGGAAGTAGGATGCCCAACAAGCTCATAATCAGGTGTCCAAATACTTTTGTCCATATAAAAAGTTTAAGGTGCAGTACATGTAAAATAATACATACTAAAAGTACAAAGGCAAAACCTCGGGAACCCCCTCTGCAACATCTGACGTACTTCATACAAGCTTTAAATGGAAAATAAAAGACAACCAGACACAAGTTTGAAACTGCAGGTATAATTGGATCATCATAAAGTACTGGATTTATTATTCATGTGCTTTCATGATCACAGGAACACTTGAGAGCTGCCAGCTCTACACTTTAAGTACGGTTTAAAAAGTACACCACCACCATTCAGATGATTTTCTATGGAGTGTATTTTCATTAATTATAGACAATATAAATGTTCCCTTACACCATTACTGACTAAAAACTACAGCAGGTTCATTACAGGTGCTCAGTCAATTTTTTTCACTGTTTTTAATACAACCCATCAGTCACTGCCACTCAGAGGCTTGTCAGCTGCACCATTTTTGTTGAGTACAGTACAAAAAGTAGAATCATTAAGACAATAAAGAAAAAAATACAATTAAAAACAAAGGGTTTGTGCTGGAGTGAGTAAACACAGACGCTCGAATTTGGCACACTGGAATGTGTACTTGTTACCTGCAAGAACTGTATTAAACCATACTGGTGGGGCTGCTGGGGCTTACAAATGCTGGGCAGTAGTAGCTCAAGCGGTAGGTTAAAGTATTGTACTAGTAATCAGAAGGTCGCTGGTTTCCGTCCCACCACTGCCACGTTGCATTATTGTAAGTCTCAATGGATATACTATAATGCAAATGCTGGTTAACATGCTTGCAGTAACATATTTCTACCAGAGAGGTCGCCAAATGACCAACATTTACACACTGCAGATTTAATAAAGGTGCAAAGGTGCACACATCTCTGAGATACTGAGACACTGAAATACTGGATTGGTGTAAAATTGAGATAGTTTACAACACAGATCATGTATGTTTATTTAGCTGTGTTAAAACATGGACACATCTGGCATGAAAGAATCATAAAGTGAGTCGACTTTGTTATTAAGTAAATATTGGTATCAAATTAGCAGATTCAAATTAGAGCTTTGACAATGGACACTATGGAAAATGGACAATAATTGACTTGTTTGTCGGGTAGGGACCTGCACCTGCACAGAGGAGGGAGATAATGGGAATCTAATACTGAGCCCCATGAGGTCTGCAGCAGTAAACAAAGCAATATGCGATTGAGTAATTGAGTAAAGGTGGGGGAAATTCATTTAAAAAGGTTTGACATTAGGGAGGAAATGGATTGAGACGAACTGCAGTAAAACAGACCCCGGGTTAGCTGGTTCTTAAAGTTAAAGATTAGTCAGGACAGGGTAATACAACTCTAAGGAATGACTGGCTGGTTTTCCATCTCTGACCACTGAGTGTCGCTGTTTACAAAGGATATACAATACACCTAAGAGATGACCAACCTGAAGGTATTTTGCAAACTGGCAAATTCTTTGTTTTTATTTTTTTATTACAACTATTTCACCAAAAACTTAAACTGCAACTAAACCCAAGTGCTTACTGACCAAAAATCAACAGACAGAAGACAACAATTCCCAGAAGCTGTGACCCTACTGACTTTTGAACTGGGAGAAATGGCATAACTGTTTCCCATCAGCCCAGTGATGCCAGCCATTGCACAAGAAGGGTTCATAAAGAGGTGTTTGGCAGATTTGTCTCAACAGCACATAGTATGATCACTTTGTGCTTAAGTAATATGGTCAAGTTAGTGGCTGGGAATTGGCAATGTCTAGAATTGGGAAGAAAATTGAATAAATATCCACCCAAATAAAGAAAATATATATAAACATTATGCTGAATCTGGAGTGGCTCAAGACAGTGTGCTAGAGACCACCACCTAAAGTAGGGAGCTGGTCTGTGGAATTAAGCAGCCTTGACCCAGAGTTCAGGTCGACACACAGTGGATACAGGAGTATCAAGTGATTTGTAAATGCTTGGAATATCTTGCAAAATGGATCTCATACCTAACCTAGTAAAGTATAAAACCTTATTATTACAATATATTGCAACACTGGTTGTGATGACTTGATCATAAAACTTTCATATTAAACGGTTTGAGCTTTTAACTGTAATTTTAGATATTATTTCACTGGACAAGAGACAAGGTTAATGAAAAGTAAGCAAGCTAGGCTGCTGGTTTCTGATGTTTGGATCTCAGAATGATGGCGCCGAGTGTTAAGGTCAAACGCTGAGGTCAAAAGTTTATGTACACCTGTAAGGTTTGTATCTCATGGTCTTTTTTACTCTGTGACTGGAATGAAACACATTGCTTTGCTCAAAAAATTGGAAAAAATCGAGTTCTTTCATTTCTTTATTGTAAAAAAAAAAAATCTAGGTCAAAAATATACATACAGCAACTTTTGTTTAACAAATTTGGGTGTGTTAGGTCCTTTTTTCTTTTCTTTATATTGGTCAGGGTCGAGGCTGGACTGGTTTCACTGGGAAACACTGGCCACAAGGCAGGAATACTCTGTACTGGGTGCCAATCCATCACAGGGCTTTGGCTATTTTACACCCATAGACATAGCCAATCAAGTCTGCATAGGCACCAGGCCGGCCTACAACACCGTTGAGAATCAAAGGTGGGTCTCATCAACGGTGGGCTAGCATAGTAGATCGCTGCACTACCCAAGCACGTTGTATGCCATTTAACATTGTAACTGAATATAGCTTTTGACATTTGGCATCCATATAAACAGGGCTAGATAGACTTCCCTCAGTAGAACATACATGGAACAGTGGTCGTTTGGCATGGCATGTGATGTGTATGTAAACTTTTGACCTCATTAGGAGAAAAAAAAAAAAAAAAAAAACAGGACTAGTGCACGCCTACTTAGTAACGGCCTCAAATCTAGTCAGACATGATTAGAAAATGGTAACAAGTAACAATCAATACATAGTTTTTTTCCTATTTCATATTCCTAATGCTTTAATAATAAGTAAAAAAAAATCTGTATTTTTAAATCAGTAGTAATTTAACTCTGACTCTCACACTGAGAGATCAACAGTAGTCTGACTGGACATCCATACTGTTGAAGCAATGAGTGATCAGTGATGTCATCAATCCACCTCTACAAAAGTGGCCAGTGACAGGTCTGGGGTTACCAATCATTCGTTCACACAGCTCCACCTACATCAGTCATCCATCAATACTAAACAATCAAGACTAATTATAATAGAAAAGAGAGTTAAACTCATATTCCAGCCTCATTCAGTTCATACAGTTTGTTTCAGACTCATATACTTGATTATATACAATAAAGTAAAGCCATCCAAGGCACACATTTAAACCTCTGACATGTTCACAGGTACATAAATAACGGATCATCACCACGACGGTTGCTAAAGGCTATGTTAAGATCAGCACCTGGACATGCCCAAGGCCCAGGTTTTAAGTTATTTTATTACATTTGCCCAGCAGGGGGCTCTTCACTGTGTAAAAATGCAAGTACACGTCCTGCAGGGCTTCATGGCATCCAGGATAGGTTTAGAGAAACCAGGGCTGATTTGTGCTTGGATCACACCTGGAGTTTTGTGTGTTGTTTTTTGTCCATCACTGCCAACAGTGTTCCAGGCGAAAGCAGCTGCTAAGCAGCTAACAGCTTGGCATTAGGATGCTTGATGGCAAGCGAGCTTACGAGTCAGATGCTGTCGACGAAGCTGCCGGGAAAGAGGCCCGTTCTGCCGTTCCTCTGGAGCGTGCCTTTAAACCAGCCGTCCTCTCGTTTCTTATGCACGAACACGATGTCGCCTTCCTTCAGCTCCAGCTCAGCATCGCTCTGCGGGGGGTAGGATACCACCACTCTGTACCTGTACAAGAAGAACCAGCAGTCAGAAGGAAATCGTCTGAAGGAAACCTCTAAGATTTTCTAAAAAATAACATAATAATATTATTCGACAGTCAACATTTGATCCTTCACACTTGTATGTTCAATCTGTGTTGGAATGTGAAGGGTTAAATTAAAGAAGTCTCTTAGTCGCCCTCTGTTATCCCTAGAAAGAATGTTTTGCTGTGAGGTGGTCCAGCTCTAGATTTTCTAAGGGCCAAACAATCGGAATTTAAAGAGAGACCTATTTCAAATGACAGTAAGATTGACCAATCATATCAACCCTGTAAATAAGTGGGCTTTGTTATCGCTAACTTTATGACAAGTTCCACCCGCTGTGCCAGCTTGTGTTTTGAATTTTGGACCGAAATCAAAATGATCCGACCACCGTCCCTCTTCAGATTAAATACAGTTCAAAGGTTTCCCTAAATGAGGCACCCTTGGTATTTCGCTAGCACGCCCTTGTGGATATTCCACTAGAACACCAGCGCCAAGATTCTGAACACCTCGGTTCGAATCTTGGCTCCGTCACCGGTCGGCCACATAATTGGCCACCGGGTATGCTGCATGGGGTGACCGGACTTCAAGCACTGCGCAAGGACCCTGGTTAGCAGATAGAGGCACCTGTGCAGAAAAGCACGGGCGAATAGATGCAATCTATTATAGGATGGTTTATGAATGTGACACGGATGGCAGGAGCTTCAGTCACAAAGTTTAAATAGCTAGTTTAAGCATCAGCATAATTTCTGTAAAGTATGCATAACTGTACCTCTCGCACAAGATTGGTCGTCCGTCGTGCTGCACAGAGAGCAGCGAGGAACACGGTTGCCGTGGCGGTGGTGCAATAGGGGCTGTGTTATCCTGGCTGCCATTCCTCCCATTCCACTGTGCCGTGTCAGCATTTGACGACCCAGACGTGTCAGGTTCCACAGGACAGGGCACAGACCGGCAATGGTTTCCAGCGACAACCGGTGCCTGGACAGGCATGACCATTTCAGGTGCCATGGCACCCTGTGGCATTTCGGTGCCGACAGCCTGCTCAGTCTCCAGAGTTGGTGAGGATGGGGGAGAAGGGCGTTGCTTCTTCTTGTTGGACAGCAGCTTCAACAGACCTTTCTTCTCCCTCTGGCAAAGACAGAAAAAGAACGGTTATACACGGCACCCTGTCAACCCGTCAATATTAAGCAGTTTAAAGTTTCTACAGGAACACTATGTCACAACCAACAATTAAAAAGCTAAGAGAAGTAGTGGATATGTATTGCTCCTGTTTTACTTAGCATTGCACAGTCATAACTAAGGCTCAGGACTCCACAAAACCACAATGTGAGCAGTCAGAGAAAGTCTACTGTTTATTTCATTTATATTTTAACAATATTATGTTGTGGATATGATTGCACAGACTCACCTTGGAATCCTTATCCAGTCTACAAGCAGGAGCCAGATTGGTTGCCGTGGCACCGAGGGGCTTGCCGTTGACGGTAGCAACGGGAAGAGCCACCATGGTGGTGGATCTCAGGCCATCGACCTCCAGAGAAGCAGCGCTGATGTTGGGTGGAGTGAGAGAGGCGGCAGCACAGCCCAGTGCAACTCCCATTCTGTTCGAGGCGGGGTTAGAGGTGGAGATAGGGATCTGGCCGGATGATTGCGGAGGACACACAGCCAAGTGAGGCAGGAACGCCATGGCATTCTGGGACTGGATGGGTGTTACAGCCGCAGTGGGACGATCTTGATTGTGACAGGCTGCTGAGAAAAGGAAAACGCAGGATGAATAAATAGAGGCTAGAAATAGAAAAACGTTTATGATACTTTGTAATTATTTAGGCTTGAAAGTAACAATCAGGTTAGTGTTCTATTAAAAAAAAGACAAACCTTGAAGTAGAAAATAATAATTGCTCCGTATACATATGTGTATGAGTGCATGTGTGGCTCACACCAAGAGAACAGAACATGCCTATACGCTTAACCCTATTTCTGAGTCAAATGTCATATTGTGTAATTTGAGACTGCTCATGGCAACTTTGTGAAATGTTCATGCCAGGCTGTAGCAAAAATACATTTGCTAGTAAAGTGCAACTGGAATCCAGACTATGTTACGCATGCTATTCTGCGTTTTAGCTCTGACCTGTCAGACATGTCTTTTGTATTTACACACCGATTACGCATAACATTATGACCACCATCCATATTATGTTGGTCCCCCTTTTGCTGCCCCATATGCAACAAACTGCGATGCACTGTGTATTCTGACACCTTTCTATCAGAACCAGCATTAACTTCTTCAGCAATTTGAGCTACAGTAGCTCGTCCGTTGGATCGGACCACACGGGCCAGCCTTGGTTCCCCACGTGCATCAGTGAGCCTTGGCCGCCCATGACCGTGTCACCGGTTTACCACTGTTCCTTCCTTGGATCACTTTTGATAGATACTGACCACTGCAGACTGGGAACACCCCACAAGAGCTGCAGTTTTGGAGATGCTCTGACCCAGTCATCTAGCCATCACAATTTGGCCCTTGTTAAACTTTCTTAACTTTGAGGATAAAATGTTCACTTGCTGCTTAATATATCCCACCCACTAACAGGTGCCGTGATGAAAAGATAATCAGTGTTATTTACTTCACCTGTCAGTGGTCATAATGTTATGAAGAAAACAGGCTTGATGTGTTCAATTGAAATATCTTACCCAGTGCCATGCCATGTCTTCATTAACAGGTGGAGTGATGGTGTACTCTACAGGAACTGCTGCTATTTTTACATTTACATTTATAGCATTTAGCAGATGCTTTGATCCAAGGCAACTTACATTAATGACCGAATACAATTTGAGCAACTAAGGTTTTAAGGCTTTGCTCAGGAGCCCAACTGTGGCAATTTGGCAAAGGAGGGGCTTGAACCAGAAACCTTCTGAAAAATAGTCCAGTACCTTAACCACTGAGCTACCACTGCCACTTTTTTTCTCATTTCAGTACACGATATTTATTAAATGCAGCTTTATATGTATTCAGAGTCTGTCGCCATAATTGCTTACAGCTCCATAAATACAGACATCACCCAAACAAGATGTGAGTGCTGCCTAGCAATAACAAACACTCGGTCAAATGACAGATTTTTTTTTTATTGCACTTAATGAATAGTTTCCCATGCTGCCGATGGTAAACATTATCAAAATCATAATTAAGCCAGAATACAGTAAAGCCTGTCTCTTAAGGGATATGCAGATAGACAACCTTTTGTGAAGAATAATTAAAATTAAATGCATAATTCTTACACAACTACTAAACCTCATGTTCATGTTTGGTAGAAGTATAAAACTGAACACCAGCCAAGTTCAAAATTTCTCCCTTTTTGGGGGGTTGGCAGGGCAATGTAACAACTGATAAGAGTGACACCCTGGTACCTCTAACAGTCTAATCATCTCTGACTGTACCTGTTCTAACAGCATTTCGTGCCTGGTTGACCGTCATCTGAGGAGTCACGTGCATCAGCGCTTTAGGGTGCTGACCCGGAGGCACATGAGCTGCTGTCACCACGGGCACCGGGAGAGGGCTGGTGGGAGCGGCACCCGTGCAAATCTGAAGGGGCTTGCTGGGGTCCGCGCCAGCCAGAGAAGCTCCGAGCGCAGAGGACGAGGGGCTAACAATGGTGACGCCACGTCCGGCCTGAGTGCACATCGTCAACGGCACTTTGGGCTGACTGTTGCTCGCCACGGTCCTGGAGGACAAACACAACAAACAAACAACACAATAAACACCAGCAGATGAGCCAGATTTTTAGTAGTGATGCTATGATAAAAGCTACTGCTCTATAAACGATGTAGCTATTCTTCCTCTATCTTACTTTCAGGATATAACTCTGTAAGACCCATTAGTGGTGGAAGTAACTCATAACGCCAGTAAATATCAAGTGACCATAGACTGTGGTTACAAGCCACATCTGGAAATACTTTATGTACTTAAAATACTTAAAGTGCTGTTAAGTGAACTGCCAAACACTTGAAGGCTCCACACTGCACAGGATGTCGTTTTTGGACAAAAAAAATTCACTTGTTCTGCTGCACATTCCTTCCGTTCTGGTTTCCGTCTTGCCATCATTTGAACAGTGACTGTGCAACTATGATAGAACGGCAATTTTATCACAAAATATCACAAAGCAGCAGTCTAGCAAACTCTGCATTCTCTGTGTATTTCACAAGGTTTAATGCCAGTTGTTTATAACACAATTCCTAAGCCACAGGACTTACCTTCTCATTTTTTATTTGATCCAATAATAGAAAAAGTAAAACTGCATGAGAGTGTGAATGTATGTGTTAAGACAGGGCAGTAGTTCTTGAACATATCATGGTCAGGACATCCAAGGAAATATTTATTTTATTTATTTATTAGGATTTTAATGTCATGTTTTACACACTCTGGTTACATTTATGACAGAAACGGTAGTTACTGATTACACAAGGTTCACCAGTTCACAAGTTTAATGTCAAACACAGTCATGGACAATTTAATATCTCCAATTCACCTCACTTGCATGTCTTTGGACTATGGGAGGAAACCGGAGCTCCTGGAGGAAACCCACACAGACACAAACTCCACACAGACAGGACCCGGACCGCCTGGGGATCAAACCCAGGACCTTCTTGCCATCAGGTGACGGTGCTACCCCATCCAAGGAAATAAGTACCATGTTTAGTGCCCCTTAAATGGCCTGTATAGTTCAAAAATCTTATGATATACTAGGCATGCCTGTTTATCCCTTCGCCTTACCGTACCCTACTACTATACAATGTTATTGTTTTGTTATCAGTATGCTATACTAAAGAAAGAGATCGATGAAGTGTCTAAATATTCAGTATGCATTATTCTGCAACCTATTTAGGTCACATATTTCCCAAAATGCATTATGTTCTTATTTTGTAAAAAACTTCTATTGCAAAAATGATTATTGATTATTTGCTAACTTTTGGCACAAAGCAATCTCAGTCAATGGGAAACAGTATAACAGGCAGCTGAAATTGTGTTTTCTAATTTTTGGGTGTTCAAGAAGAACCCATAATGTTCTCCTAATGGCTGAGAAGTTGCCAGGTGTTCAAGAATGCTTTCAAAAAGAAGGAAGATATGTGCACACTGTTTTCTATACACTTCTGAACCTAAATTGAAAAAGAGGTTTTGTTTGAAATGTATGATCTACATTTTAATGCCTCATCATTATTTCATGGCAGCCACTACGGAAACCAGTGAGGTAAGATTCTGCTGACTGCAGTTCTCGCACATGCATAAAATGAAGAGTAAATTCCAATTTAGCTTCTAGAGAAGAAGCAAAACCTAGAATATAAAGCACATAAATGAGCTGTGTGATTTGGAGTGTAAATCTTGCCTACTAATCACACAGTGTAAATCATTTTAAAGGCAACATGTGTCTGTATGTATAGTACCTGCTGACAGGACTCATGTAGTTTCCAGGAAACACTCCGATTTTGCCAGTGTGCATGGAGGTTCCCTTAAACCAGCCATCCTGACAACGCTCCAACACCAGGAACATCTCACCCTTCCTGAGCTCCAGCTCATCCTCCTTCCGCGGTGTGTACGGGAACATCGCCACATAACTAAAGTCAAAGATAAAATACAGTCTATATATTTATGCGAAATTTATTACTTCGTTGATACAACTTGTCTTAAGCTATACTATAAAAGTCCTGTACCCAGCAGATCCTGCACCCATCAGCTCCTGCACTCATCAGGTCCTCCAAAATAATAAGTTTAGTATGTATTTTTAAATTTTTTGTAATGTAATGTATTTTTTTTTAAAGTGATTAACCATTAACCGACACTCATTTCTAATTAACGTGCTGGTTTATTTATTTATTTATTAGGATTTTAACGTCATGTATTACACACTTTGCTTACATTCATAACAGGACAGGTAGTTACTGGTTACACAAGATTCATCACTTCAAGTTTAATGTCAAACACAGTCAAATTTCGTATGTTCAAGTCACCTCAATTGCATGGCTTTGGACAGTGGGAAACCCACCCAGAGACGGGGAGAACATGCAAACTCCACAGAGAAAGGACGCAGACCTCTCCAACTGGGAATCGAATCCAGGATCTTGCTATGACGGGACAGTGCTACCCACCAAGCCACCATGCCGCCCTCATCGATTGTCTTAAGCTATACTATAACTGTCCTGTACCCACCAGATCCTGCACCCATCAGGTCCTCTGAAATAATGACTTTTGTATGTATTTATACATAAGTTATTTAAGTGATAAACCATTAACTGACACTCACTGTATGATTAGTGTATTGGTTAAACCGGGCACCATGGTGGCTAAGTGGTTAGCACCAAGGTCTTGGGTTTGATCTTGGGTCCTTTTTGTGTGGAGTTTGCATGCTCTCCCCGTGTCTGCGTGGGTTTACTCCGGGTGCTCCGGTTTCCTCCCACAGTCCAAAGACATGCAAGTGAGGTGAATTGGAGACACTAAATTGTCCATGACTGTGTTTGATATAACCTTGTGAAATGATGAATCTTGTGTGATGAGTAACTAACGTTCCTGTCATGAATGTATCCAAAGTGTAGAACATGACGTTAAAATCCTAATAAACAAACAAACAAACAAACCGAGACACAGGGAGAACATGCAAACTCCACACAGAAAGGACCCGGACCTCTCCAACTGGGAATCAAACCCAGGATCTTCTTGCTATGAGGCGGCAGTGCTACCCACCAAGCCACCTTCATCGATTGTCTTAAGCTATACTATAACTGTCCTGCACCCATCAGGTCCTCCGAAATAATGAGTTTTGTATGTATTTATAAATAAGTAAGTGAACCACCATTAACTGACTGACACTCATCGTTTGATTAACATACTGGTTAAACCCTTAACCAGCCTGCAGAGGTTGCAATTACAGCAGCAATAAGAAACCTGGTCCCCCATCAGACACAGGCATTCATGTCTATGTGGGTGACCGAACGGTCGATAGCACAGCTGAGAGATCACATTTATATTTACATGGTCAGCATTTAGCAAATGCTCTTATCCAGAGCGACCTACAGAAGAGCTTCCACAGTAAACATTGAGCTACATTCCCTACTCTAGTTTAAGTAGACAACAATCCAAGGATTGTCTTTTGAAGACAGCGAGAGACTCAGATGTTCAGACAGACAGGGGAAGTTCTTTGAGCATATTGTGCCACCCAACTGCCAATGGTATAGTATTACAGTCTAGTATTTATGTTAGCTTCCAAGCTGGAGATCCCTCACATACCCCTGCGCCCATAAAGCAGAGATCTGGTGCTCTAATGAAATTTGACTAAGCAGAAAATCAACACCCGCTTAACACGCATGAGCCGGATGTTCCCCAACAGTGATGTCATAATTAGGAGTAGGAATTGGGTCATATTAAACTCTTGTCTGTATATGTGGATGGTGTTAAACAAAGACAGAAGTGCTCTTCTGTATAATAACAACCGGGCATGTTCTGTGCAGTAAGAGTGATGGAGGAAGAAGGTGAAAGGTTAGGGTGTAAACCTGGTGTCAGACTGAGGAATAGGACCCCGGAGACTGCAACATACCCCTCAGAGTTGACCTCTGACCTTTCATCTGTGCTTAGTCATGCTTAGCTGCCATTCAAGTGAAAGTGGAGAGGTCACACTGAGGCCCAGACTTTCAGGCAGGCAAAGAGAAAACATGTCCACGTACTACATCATCTATCAGAAACGTCTGCAGGAGAACACGCATCCACGGCCTACGTGTTCAGTGTGTGACCGAGTTTAGATCTGTCTGCTATTTTAACACTCACACTGTGGGTCTCTGACGTCCACTCTGGTCAGTCGCTGCGGTGGAGGGTCTCTGCCCGGAGGCTGAAGAGGAGGCAGCGACCACAGTGATGGATTGTGGGGGAGGCGGTGGAAGAGGTGGCAAGGTATCCTGAAATGAAATGAAATTTTAAAGCTTTAGATACAGTATCATAAGTGACAATTCCATAAATTAGCATTTTTTTCTATTTATTTATGCACTTTCTCCCTTGTCTTTCAATTTAGCATAGTTAATCTGTCTTCCGCTATTGTGGATCACTGATTGCATTTGAAAAGGGTATATTTGCTGCCGTTCGACACATGCGCAGTCTTAGCGGACCCCTTCTTTATGCCCGTGCTTTGCACAGATGCCTCTATTCTCTAACCAGGGTGCTTGCACAGCGTTTGAAGACTTAGTCCGGTCATTTCCCCAACCCAGCAGACACGGTGGCCAATTTGTGTCTGCTGCAGGCACTGCCAATGGTGCACGCTAGATCAGTGTTTCCCAACCTTTCTTGCACCACGGACCGGTTTCATATAAGATATAATTTCACGGACCGGCGGGGAAGGGAGGATTTAATGATATTGAGCTTTTTTTCTGCAACGAGATGCTGCTTCCACCTAGGGGCGACAATAAGACAATAACACCCAAAATAGAAGCAGTGACAACTACTATTCTAGCAATCTCTAATTATTCATTCTTTCTGTGCAGCCCGGTAATAAATGACCCACGGACCGGTACCGGCCCACGGCCCGGTGGTTGGGGACCACTGCGCTAGATGACGCCCAGCTGAGCGGTAGCAGAGCTGAGACTCGAACCGGGGAGTTTAGAATCTCACGCTGATGTGTTAGTGGAATATCCCGCTGTGCCACCTGGACACATAAAGCTAGCATTTTTATTCCTTTTTGATTTTTCTGGAGCTAAAGACATGTTTAGGAATTTAAAGGTGTGGTTGACCAAGGTAAAACAAAGGTGACAGGCAAAATGTAACCAATCCAGACAATCTAATGCCTAGTTGTCAATCATCTTTGGATGCATTAAATTATGTGTTATGTGGCAAGGCTTTAGTGAAATTACAGAAGAGAGGGACTTCATTTGTTTGGTCTTTAGTTTCAAAACCTCAAATGTTGCTTTTAAACAGGTATAGAGCTGAAAGTTAAATTCCAGATGTTTTAGTGGGTTTGGTCCTGACCAAAATAACAGAAGTTATTTGGTTTTTATTGTATACAGTATATTATACAACAAGGTTTGTGCTGGTATACCTAATACATTCCTCTTTTTACTACTGTCTGCATGGACATAATTGGCCAATGTCCAGGGGGTGGCTAAAATAGCCTAGCAATTGGAAGAGCCAGTCCCAAGCTCGGATAAAATGCAGATTGCGTGAGGAAGTGTACGAACAGTGCCAAGTCTGGTATGCGGACCAGATCCACTGTGGTGAACCATAAGTACACAGGAGCAGCCAAAACAATAAAAAATGAATAAATAAATTATAACTGTCACTCTACTGGCTGCTGGTTGCAAAGTAATGATAGCAGCCCTCTTAGATCTGGCCAACTATTTAGCCTTAAACACTGAATGAATTTGACATGCAGTTTTAGGCTTAAATAGTGCAGTAAAAAAAATGCACACTTTTATAAGGTATTAAATACACTGAATAAAAAAATACATTTCTTGTATTAGCTTATATATTCACATAAGCTAACCAAACATTTGCTTGGCAATTGTATTAGATCATGACCTGGTACACTGACATGTCAGTTCACTTGGCAATTTGACTCTTGTGCACCCAATCCAGATAAACTGTGGGTTAATGCAAAGGTAAATGTGCATTTTTGAAGAGGGTCATACACAGAGGTATTACATGTACCAGAAAGCCAGCGTTACTAAAATAACATCTTCAAAACAAAGACATTCAAAGGAACCATTACGGAGAATAGACCCAGACAGGCATCTGCAGACACATCCATCACTCAGAGACATTAGTCTAGCCTGAGGCCAGCCAAGCAGTCACTCTGAGGCCACCAAGTACTGAGAGAGGGGAGGGCGGGGATACTATCAGATTGCAAACTAAACCAATTTCAACTGGTGTGTGTGTGTGTGTGTGTGTGTGTGTGTGTGTGTGTGTGTGTGTGTGTGTGTGTGTGTGTGTGTGTGTGTTTCGGTTCAGTGCTGATGCTTGAGCTGAGACCATCGGTTCAGCCACAGGCTAGTGGAAGCTTCTGAGCAGAAAGAAGATTAGCTCTCATCACCAAGGCCACTATTTTATTAATGGATTTTTTATGTAGGGATGAGGTACTGATTTCAAATGATCATATTTAATGTAACTTTTTTGTTTCATTTGAATTATTCAACTAAAGGAATTTATGGACAGACTTTATAGACTTCAGAATAAAGTGTGTAAGCATTAAGAACATTTAAAACATGCAAAAGCATAGTTCATTTATATAGTGCCAGTTCCTAAATTTGCTTCCATGACAGCTTCCACTTTTCTGTAAAGGGTTTCTTTAATAATCTTAAGATTTTACAGTTAGTTTGTAGGGATTTGTGCCCAATCAGTATTTAAAAAAAGGGTTTGGCTGCAATAAACATTCCAATTCATTCCAAAAAGTTCACTGAGCTTGATGACATTGGCGTCCATACCAAACTCGTTAAACTGTGTCTTTATAGATCTTGATTTGCCCTCCCCAAACTGTTGCCACACTATACACTCTATCTATCTATCTGTTTCCTCGGCTGCTCCAGTTAGGGGTCGCCGGCAGATTGTGATCTGCATTACCAATTTGGCACAGTTTTTACGCCGCATGGCCTTCCTGACAGAACCTTTCCTATTTATCCAGGCTTGAAACCGGCACTACAATGTACTGGTTTATGCATCCTAGTGGCTATGTACCTACAGGACAATTCAGTGTCTCTAATTAGCCTGGCTGCATGTTTTTGGACTGTGTGAGAAAACCGGAGCACCTGCAGGAAGACAGGGGGAGAACATGCAAACTCCATACAGAAAGGACCCGGACCGCCCCAATGAATGTGGCTCAAACACCTGAAATCAATCATTCTAAGTGGTGTCCAAAGTGGGACTGAGGAATGAAACAATGTGGGGGTGGAAAGCAAAGGTACATCGCTAACTATGTGGAAACTCCTCCAGACCCCCTTAAACAGTAATGGGCAATACAGGGTGGGCCATTTATATGGATACACCTAAATAAAATGGGAATGGTTGGTGATATTAACTTCCTGTTTGTGGCACATTAGTATATGGGAGGGGGAACACTTTTCAAGATGGGTGGTGACCATGGTGGCCATTTTGAAGTCAGCCATTTTGGATCCAACTTTAGTTTTTTCAATGGGAAGAGGGTCATGTGACACATCAAACTTATTGAGAATTTCACAAGAAAAACAATGGTGTGCTTGGTTTTAACGTAACTTTATTCTTTCATGAGTTATTTACAAGCTTCTCTTTGTTTACAGCCATTGACATGTCGCACAGGTTAACACGTGAGGAGCGGATAGAAATTGTGTTGATGTCTGGTGAACGCAGTACCCGGGTAATTGCAGCAGATTTCAATGCAAGACACCCTACGAGACCACCCATCTCCCATGCTACAGTTAGCAAACTGCTTGCCAAGTTTCGTGAAACTGGTTCAGTGTTGGATTTGCCAAAATGTGGACGCATGAAAACTGTCACTAATGAAGAAACATCAGTGGCTGTCCTAGCTTCATTCAGCAAGAGCCCACAGCATAGCACTCGCCGCATGTCACTGGAGAGTGGCATCAGTCGAACATGGTGCACCACCACATTATGGGTGTCAGGTCCGAGCATTCCTAGATAAACAGTTTCCTGGAAAGTGGATTGGTCGTCATGGGCCAGTTGAATGGCCCCCAAGGTCTCCCGATCTGACCCCCTTAGACTTTTATCTTTGGGGTCATCTGAAGGCAATTGTCTATGCTGTGAAGATATGAGATGTGCAGCACCTGAAACTACGGATACTGGAAGCCTGTGCTAGCATTTCTTCTGCGGTGTTGCTATCAGTGTGTGAAGAGTGGGAGAAGAGGGTTGCATTGACAATCCAACACAATGGGCAGCACTTTGAACACATTTTATAAGTGGTCAGAAACTTGTAAATAACTCATGAAAGAATAAAGTTACGTTAAAACCAAGCACACCATTGTTTTTCTTGTGAAATTCTCAATAAGTTTGATGTGTCACATGACCCTCTTCCCATTGAAAAAACTAAAGTTGGATCCAAAATGGCCGACTTCAAAATGGCCGCCATGGTCACCACCCATCTTGAAAAGTTTTCCCCCTCCCATATACTATTGTGCCACAAACAGGAAGTTAATATCACCAACCATTCCCATTTTATTTAGGTGTATCCATATAAATGGCCCACCCTGTACATTATATAAAATAAACTTTATACCTCCAACCGTATGGTAACCAGGCCCTTACAATGCTCTTTTGGCTGCATAGGCACAAATTCCCATACACATACATTTCAAAATCTTGTGGAAAGCCTTTCCCAAATGGGGGAAACATTATATTAATGCCAATGGTTTTGGAATGGAATGTCTGACAAACTAATGGTCAGATACCAACAGTCCACATACTATTGGCCTTATAGTGTAGTTCCCATTAGGTACTGCCAATATTTATTAAGTACACTAATATCAGATAAATATATAGTGTAATAGTGTAATGAGTAAATGGACTTAGCTGTACTGACCACTGAAATTGAAGCATAGCTGGTCTCAGGAGGAAATGTGAAGACTGTCGCTGTCGTTACTGGACTGCTTGGAGGTGGAGTGACTATCAGGCCAGACGTGCAAATGTGAACCTAAAGAAAAAGTATAAAAATCAGAAATTAATAATGCTGGGAGATCAGGTTGAACAGCGTTCAATGCTTTAGCCCACTTCAGCTGTTGAGTTTGAATCTCAGCTACTCTATTGCCCGGCCAGGCACCCCGACACAACTGTAGCCTCTGCTGGCTGCTCGAAGGCGCCTGCAGGATATATAGTTATATACAAAAAACTATAGAGATTAGTTATATAAAGTTATATATCTTTTATTTTCATTTTATAGTCTTGCCCAAGTACAGTAGGTTCTCTTTTTTTTTTAAAAGCATATCACCGTTTCAAAAACCCAGAGGTTCTTTATAAACAAAACAAGGACAAAAACAGGACAAGTCTGGACCTGAGGCCTGTTCAGTAGATCAGAGCCCAAGCCCATGAAACCCCGTCTGTCTTTACTTATTTTCTCCAGCATATTGTTCCTGGCTCCAAAGACACTGTTTGTTCTCATTAATAAGAACAATCCACCTCAGCAACTTAACATAAGCAACAGCGCTGACCTGAAAATGTCATAACCAATCTGAGCATGTCTGTAGCAGCAGGAAATGATCATGACAATTTGCAGTTCTGTCCGGCTGGAGCAGCTTGAGGGGTCTACTGGAGCTAATTACTATCTGTCAGGGGGAAGCTATACGAAGGCCGCATTATGGAAAGCAATCCAGATTATTATAGAGTAAGATTGGTAAACACAACAGACGTGAAATCTTGATTTCTACACAAAGGGGTTTTTCAGGACAGCCGTGTAAGTCAGAGTGTGTAACAGCACTTGATCCAGCTTTAGCACCTAATTGTGAGACCCACAGGTCAAATTCAGAAACATTAACTTGCAGTTTGGTAGTTGAGTGGCTTATGTCAGCACAGACCTAGGATGTGTGCGAGTATTAGCTCAGTGGTTAAGATACTGGACCACTGACTGGAAGATTGCAGCCATAATACCAGTGTTAGAGACATGAACAAAGCCCTTAACCCTCACTTAATGAATTGTATTCCATCACAGGTAAATCCAGATGTAAATCGCTTCAGATAAACAAAATCATCTGCTAAATGATGTCAATAGAAATGGAAACACAGGTAGTGTATTTATTTGCCATACTATTTAATACCGTAGTATGTGGTTTTGGATGCAGCCTAAATGATAACAGTTCTTCAAGTCAGTCTGGATAAGAAAGTTTGATCTATAAAATATATTTTTGGGGATCCACAGATCCACAGATCTTTTCCAACGTTTCATCTACAACAAGATGAAGAATTAAACTCTAAATCCAAGAAGGTAAAGCTTTATTTACTGTTCACATTTCTAATGACAACATTCTTTACACTACCTTTGTGAGTATTTGGCACTGAGCATTATTATCTTAGGATTGTGTGATCCTGCATAGCAATATATATACCCTGACAAAATTTGATTCTCTGATGGCAGTTCATGGCTTGTCCCTCGTCAGACCACTGTCAGTGGGTACCTACCATAGTTGCCTGTAAGCATCCCTTACTGTTTTGAACACACTTTAACCCAGTCATCTGTCCAAAACAGCTAGGCTCTTATCAAAGTCATTTGGGGCTCTATGTCGCCGATAGTACTATGAGTGACTACCCTCATCTCATTATTTATTTTGCCTGACCGTGACATGCACAATGGTTTAATATAAGCATTGCCATGCACATTTTTGGGGTGGTTGGTATTAAGGTTTTGGCTTATCAGTATCTTTGACCAAAACTGCCAGAATTACTAGTGCAAAAATTCTATTTATTAACCAAAACATAAAAAAAAACATATTAATTGTGCTGTTACTTTTGCACATGCAATTTTCCCTATAAGTTAAATTAATAACATAAACAGTATTTGTGAATTAAACCATGCTAATTGTTATGCAATGGACATGTAACTTATTTTCACTATTTATATATTTTATATATTTTGCATATAGAAAAATTGTAAAATTATTGTAAATACATTATTTAAAATAAAAATCATGCACAAAATTGTAAAATGTGTAAAAGATGGTTACTGTATATTTTGACTGTTCCTAAATTAGCACCTATTTATATATAGAAATACATGATGTAATTACCACACGTAGCCAAACTCCTTATCAAGTCACTTTATGAACCAGAAAGGCAATTCTAATTCTACAGCAATAATAACATTCCCATTTTTAACTCCTTTAATTTCCTGTTCTCTCGCTCACAGTGCGAAAAAGATCTTTATGGAATGATTCTGCATTTTGTACAGCTGCCTAGAGGACACATCAATCATGGATGTCTTCATCTTCCTCTATTTAGGTCCCCGAGCCCAGAATTATCCCGCTCTGCCAACAGCGTGACCTGAAAGTACCTCATTCTGGTAGCAATATGAACTGCTAAATGTCATTATGTGTAATTAATTGTGCATGAACACAACCGAGCTGCAGCTGCTAGAGCCAAAATTAATCCAGCAGTGATGTGTGCTTTTTGTGTGTTCTGTATTCAGGATTGAATGAAGAATGTGAAGAGATCAGAGTTTTTTTACAACCTTTTGTGTAGGAAAAAGTGAAGGTCAGAAGAGTATGTAGAGACGACTGTTTACTATCAGGTTTGAATACTTGTGTCACACTTTCTTTTAAACGTTAATATAAATCGTGTCATGCCATATCTATAAACAAACTTTGGTAGTAGAATGTTTCAGTTCATTTCTGCACAGCTTAAGCTGCCTTGTTCAACTGTAAGTAACAGTGATGTAGACACTTCAGGGAGCTACAACTGCTCAGTCATCAAGCAATAGGACATTCAAGCCAAGAATGTCCAACTGCTGAGTGCAGACAGTCACAGCATGCAAAAATCGTCAGTCCTTGGTTGCAACACTGCCAGTTCACTGGGAGCTTCAGAGAATGGTTTATTACCACTGAATAGCTGCACACAAAACATCACACTATATGCAATTTTAAGCAAGCACAGACTTAAGCAAGTGGTGTACATCCCCAACCTACTGGACTCTAGAGCAGTGGGAACACATTCTCTTAACTAATAAATCACACCATTTGGTCCAAAGTTTGAACAAAATAATCGATAATAATCGCTAATTTTAGTGGTTTGAGCTGGACCCTCTAATGCCCATCTAATGTTACTGCTATCTTACAATGCACAGTAACAAATATTACATTTCCCAGTGCACTGAAGTCTTCAGCCAGCTGCATGGGCACCTTGCTGAGAAGGACCGCAGGACAGCATGTGTGCTGTCTCCACAGACACGTGTAATGCACCAACTGCATCTTCACACCAGTCAGAAGCAAATTCCTACAGAAAGCTTCGGCCGTAAAAAGGACCACACTGATCTCTTGGTATTCTGTTACCGCTCACGTTGGTGACTTAAGCAGGCAGTAAAAGTTAATACTGCAGTGGTAAAGAGGTGATTCCCCATTTGACCTTCTCCAGACACGACCAAATATGTCTGTTGGGCACCCAGACCTGAGCTGGCATTTCTTCTAGTTTTAAAACTGATGAATATACACTGACCAGCCATATCATTAAAATCACCTCTTTGTTTCTACACTCACTGTCCATTTTATCAGCTACACTTACCATATAGAAGCACTTTGTAGTTTTACAATTACTGACTGTAGTCCATCAATTTCTCTTCAAACTTTTTTAGCCTGCTTTCACCTTGTTCTTCAATGATCAGGACCCCCACAGAGCAGGTATCATTTAGGTGGTGGATCATTCTCAGCACTGTAGTGACACTGACATGGTGGTGGTGTGTTAGTGTGTGTTGGCTGGTATGAGTGGATCACACAGCAGTGCTGCTTAAGTTTTTAAATACTGTGTCCACTCATTGTCCACTATATTAGACACTCCTAACTAGTTGTTGCATCTTGTAGATGTAAAGTCAGAGACGATTGCTAATCTATTGCTGCTGTTTGAGTCGGTCATCTTCTAGATCTTCATCAGATGTCATAGGCGCTGCCCACGGGGCGCTGTTGGCTGGATATTTTTGGTTGGTGGACTACTCTGAGTCCAGCAGTGACAGTGAGGTGCAAGGCTGCTGTGTCTGATCCACTCATACCAGCACAATACACACTAACACACCACCACCATGTCAGTGTCACTGCAGTGCTGAGAATGATCCACCACCTAAATAATACCGGCTCTGTGGGGGTCCTGACCATTAAAGAACAGCATGAAAGGGGGCTAACAAAGCATGTAGAGAAACAGATGGACTACAGTCAGTAATTGTAGAACTATAAAGTGCTTCTTTATGGTAAGTGGAGCTGAAAAATGGACAGTAAGTGTAGAAACAAGGAGGTGGTTTTAATGTTATGGCTGATCAGTGTATGTACCAGTTGTAATTACCAACAATTAAACTAAAATCCTGACCCCAGACAGTATTACTGTGGGGGAAATGTGTTGCTTTTGTTTTTGTAAGTTGGTCATTTGAATGCAGAATCACATCTTTAGTCTAAAGCTGTGTCTAAAAAAAAAAAGTCACATTAAGTGTACTTAAGCTTCAGTACATTGTAGTTTATGTAGCATGCTTTTAAGGGAAGTGGACACAATTTGGGACATATAAAAATGAATTTAAAAAAAGTTGATAATTACCAGATGTACAAAAGTCTGTTTCCAAGTATTATGAGTAAATGCAGGGACAAAAAAATATGTTTTTATAAACTTGGCTGTGTTTTCAGAGCATGCTTGGTTCACAGACGACACACTTGCACTGTTTTTTATAAAACAGATTTGTTTGGGTTCTGTGGCTATTTTTAGACTTTTTCCATTTTTAACTCCAACAATGTTCTGTCAGTTTAATTTCTTTCTATGATGCTCCAGTAAACATAGAAAAATCCAAGCATTTTTCCAAATTTTCCTCCCAATCTAGTCATTTTTAATTACCCAATTGTATTACACTTCCCCTCTACTGATGCTGATCTCCACTTCTGACTGAGGAGAGCCATGACTAAGACACGCCTCCACCCGACGTGTGCAGTAGCCGACTGCATCTTTTCACCTGCACGAGGCGAGTTCATATGTGGATCAGTTTTGTGTATGGAGAGCCACACGCTGATCGACACATTATTCCTCGACCATCCAGCAGAGGTCGTAATTGCATCAGTTATAAGGTCCCGATCTGACTTCCCACCCTGTATAAACAACAGCCAATTGTTGTTAATGTCGGATGGCAGAGCCGAGCTTCGAACCGACGAGTTCTAAATGTCAGCTCTGTTGTGCTAGCGTTTTTACACTGCGCCACCTGAGCGGCCGAAAAATCCATATTTTGAGAAATGCTTGCAGCATAAATTTTAGACCTGGGTAACTTTTGCATTTACATAGAATATGTATGAAGTATGAAGTGTTTGATGCTATTTTTTAATGATTTGAATACATAAATGCTGGGTTTACATGGAGTGAATATATTTCATTCAGCCAGCAAGTAAAATAAACTATTGTTGACGGGTTAATGTATTAATTAGTTCTTATTCTCATGTGTAGTATTTAGTTTCTGCACATTCTTCCCTTCATTCCTATGGCCAACTGTCATTGTTTCAGCACTACAGAAAAATACAAAGAACAAAAAACACTGACAGGTTACTTAATGAGTGTACATTACATGATGTCATGCTGTAACACGAACTCGATAAAGCGTGATGTGAGTCCAGGGAGTACGCAGAGTAAAAGACGTTTCATGTTACAGGCATGAACAGGCTTTTGTGGGGGGGATTTGGAATGCATGGTTAATTATTAGCATTGAAACAGACAGACAGGAATGTTAAAAAGACCTGATTATACTGCTCCTGTATGAAAGACAGGATGACAGGGAGAGGGATTGCGTGACTTCTTTACTCAGGAGGTGCGACGTTCAGCCGACCGTTTGGGAGTCGTGCCGATTTCAGGGAGGGCTCGACTGGCACCAGCTGTCTGTCAGACGACATAAACCAGCAACGTGGACAAAACTGGATTAAATACATTTAACGTTTAGAGAAGTTCTGGGAACGAGCAGGCTGTCAGAGAAAGAGAAAAAGCATGCCGAGGCAAGACGGCAGGACGAGGGAAAAAGCACAAGAGAAATTACATAATAAAAAATAAAGAGTAAGAGATCAGAGCAGAAAGCCACAAAGTACAGAGTCGTGCTGTGGAATTCGGACCTTTTAAGTTTACCGCAGCATCATGAAACTGACAGAAGAGTGTCGGTGTGACTGAAAAGGTTCTAATAATAGCCACAGAACCCAAACAAATTGGCCGTATAAAGAAAACGGAGCAAGTGTGTCGTCTATGAATCGAGCACGATCTGAAAACACAGACATGTTTATGAAAAACATATTTTAGTCCCTGTATTTATTTAGAAAAGAACTTCAATCTGACAGTTCAGAAAAAAGTAGGGATGTAACGATACACTCTACCCACAATGTGATGCGATTAACGATACTGGGTTCTAGATAAAAAAATTTTTTTAAACAAAATGAAATTGAAGACAAATGATGACAAAGTTTCCTTTCATTATTTCTCTTACAAATAAAATAAAATACTGTATTTGTGCTTATCTTTTATTTATCTACATAATGAATGCCCTTTTATTTCTGAGGTAGGTACATACTATGCAAAACAATGCTGAACATTTTCCTTTTTGGCCCGAAAATTCCAAACCTGGCAACCCTGTAGTGATGTCAACCAGGCGAGGTGAATAGCGCAAGTGTCCTCTGCTGTTCAAAGTGAATATCAATTCATTATACATGTAAACCCATTTGAATCGTTACACATGTGAATCGATACTTAACTGTCTTGTGGTGCATCGTTACATCCCTAAAAAAAAGTCATGTGTTCTAATCATTCAGTCACCAAAAATCCAAAGACTTACATATACCACATGGCCAAAAGTATGGGAACAGCTAACCATAAGCTTTGTGAACATTGCATACCAAAAACAAAGGCATTTGTATGACGTTTAGGGGTAATATGAAGTCCCTAGGGGTAAATGCATAAGACATATGATTAACACATGAGAAGCTGCCAGCTTCTGCCGCTTTGCTCAGTGCTTGGCTTAAGAGGTGTGGTAAAACATCATCTAAGTGTCACACACCATGACACGAATCTGCATTTGTGTGGAATAACCGTCAGATTTACTCTGAAAGTGCCGACATGTATCTATGATTAGCTGTATTTTCCTTACTGTTGCACTTTTAAACTTGTGTTACAGCTCAAGGTGCTGAGAAATTGTGAGAATCGGCTTTTCCGAGGGAGTTTAAAACACCTATCATTAAAAAAAGCGTACTAAAAGCTTACTTTAATGTATACTATATGTCATACTGCATACATGTATGAGGAAATCGAAATTAAATGGTTAATACTCAAGTAAACAATTATGTGTGAAAAGGTTGAACACTTGTATATAGTTGTAATCTTGGTAACAAAATACTCTAAAATGTCCCTACTGCATCAGCTTTCTCATGTCTGTTATTAATAAGGAGACACAGTTAGTCTCCACTGATAAAGTAACGTAATACTCCAACATTTCCTCATTCCACCACAGACATCTTTCAAAGCCCTGAATAAGGATCAGTGTTCCCTGAGAACAGTCTCAGCCCCGGTCTACTGCCAACAGCCCTGGTATCAGCCAGAAACCTGAGAAACTCGATCCGTTTTAGTAGAGGTGACCCATTCCAGCCTTCACCGATCTCTGTAGTGTAAAGAGAAATAGCTGTGTGGGCACCTCCTGAAGCGAAATGAATGGATGTCTAAGCGTCTGTCTGTCCGATAGCAGGATCAGTCAGCATTGTGACTGACTGGCGTTCAGGGTGGGGGTTAATGTGGTAATGCAACCGTGAGCATTCACACCCTGTTGGACTCTGTGGAATGAGGAAGGGATAGACTGAGTCCAGGGACACTGGAGAACGACAGGAGATACAGAAGAGGAGGGCCAGAACACACTAATGTATTGAAACATCAGATCTTTCAACTTGACTGCACAGGTACTTTTTTTGTATTTTTCCCCAATTTTCCCCCAATTTAGTTGTATCCAATTACCTAATTGCATTACACTTCCCCTCTACTGATGTTAACCTCTACTCTGACTGAGGAGCGCCACGACTGACACACGCCCCCTCCAACACGTGTACAGTACCGACTGCATATTTTCACCTGCACCTATCGTGAGACACACCCTGACCCCACTATCCCTTAACTCTATGCAGAGGTCATAATTGCATCAGTTATGAGGTATCCCCTCCGACTGCAAACGAGTCAATCGTTGTTCGCTTAGGCGCCAAGCCAGCCGGTAGCAAAGCCGAGATTCAAACCGACGAGTTTGAGAAGTCAGCTCAGGTGTGCTAGCATGTTTTACCGCAATACCACCAGGTCAGAGATGATTTGACAACATATTGGGTGGGTGGTCCTAATGTTTTAGCTCATATATGATATACATATATATATATATATATATATGATATATATATATATATATATATATATATACTGTATATACGTATATATACAGGTCCTTCTCAAAAAATTAGCATATTGTGATAGTTCATTATTTTCCATAATGTAATGATAAAAATTAAACTTTCATATATTTTAGATTCATTGCACACCAACTGAAATATTTCAGGTCTTTTATTGTTTTAATACTGATGATTTTGGCATACAGCTCATGAAAACCCAAAATTCCTATCTCAAAAAATTAGCATATCATGAAAAGGTTCTCTAAACGAGCTATTAACCTAATCATCTGAATCAACGAATTAACTCTAAACACCTGCAAAAGATTCCTGAGGCTTTTAAAAACTCCCAGCCTGGTTCATTACTCAAAACTGCAATCATGGGTAAGACTGCCGACCTGACTGCTGTCCAGAAGGCCATCATTGACACCCTCAAGCAAGAGGGTAAGACACAGAAAGAAATTTCTGAACGAATAGGCTGTTCCCAGAGTGCTGTATCAAGGCACCTCAGTGGGAAGTCTGTGGGAAGGAAAAAGTGTGGCAGAAAATGCTGCACAACGAGAAGAGGTGACCGGACCCTGAGGAAGATTGTGGAGAAGGGCCGATTCCAGACCTTGGGGGACCTGCGGAAGCAGTGGACTGAGTCTGGAGTAGAAACATCCAGAGCCACCGTGCACAGGCGTGTGCAGGAAATGGGCTACAGGTGCCGCATTCCCCAGGTCAAGCCACTTTTGAACCAGAAACAGCGGCAGAAGCGCCTGACCTGGGCTACAGAGAAGCAGCACTGGACTGTTGCTCAGTGGTCCAAAGTACTGTTTTCGGATGAAAGCAAATTTTGCATGTCATTCGGAAATCAAGGTGCCAGAGTCTGGAGGAAGACTGGGGAGAAGGAAATGCCAAAATGCCTGAAGTCCAGTGTCAAGTACCCACAGTCAGTGATGGTCTGGGGTGCCATGTCAGCTGCTGGTGTTGGTCCACTGTGTTTTATCAAGGGCAGGGTCAATGCAGCTAGCTATCAGGAGATTTTGGAGCACTTCATGCTTCCATCTGCTGAAAAGCTTTATGGAGATGAAGATTTAATTTTTCAGCACGACCTGGCACCTGCTCACAGTGCCAAAACCACTGGTGAATGGTTTACTGACCATGGTATTACTGTGCTCAATTGGCCTGCCAACTCTCCTGACCTGAACCCCATAGAGAATCTGTGGGATATTGTGAAGAGAAAGTTGAGAGACACAAGACCCAACACTCTGGATGAGCTTAAGGCCGCTATCGAAGCATCCTGGGCCTCCATAACACCTCAGCAGTGCCACAGGCTGATTGCCTCCATGCCACGCCGCATTGAAGCAGTCATTTCTGCAAAAGGATTCCCGACCAAGTATTGAGTGCATAACTGAACATAATTATTTGAAGGTTGACTTTTTTTGTATTAAAAACACTTTTCTTTTATTGGTCGGATGAAATATGCTAATTTTTTGAGATAGGAATTTTGGGTTTTCATGAGCTGTATGCCAAAATCATCAGTATTAAAACAATAAAAGACCTGAAATATTTCAGTTGGTGTGCAATGAATCTAAAATATATGAAAGTTTAATTTTTATCATTACATTATGGAAAATAATGAACTTTATCACAATATGCTAATTTTTTTAGAAGAACCTGTGTATATATATATATATATATATATAATATTTATTTTATTATTATTTTTTTACATTTTCTCCCCTTTTTCTCCCTTTTAGCATGTCCAATTGCCCGATTGCGTCATGCTTTCTCTCCACCAATGCTGATCCCTGCTCTGATTGAGGAGAACGAAGCTAACCCACGCCCCCTCCGACACGTGGGCAGCAGCCGTATGCATCTTATCACCTGCACTTTGACAAGTGCAATGCGGATCAGCACTGTGTACAGAGAGACACACCCTGAGAGCACTCTTTTCCCCATCACTGTGTAGGCGCCATCAATCAGCTAGCAGAGGTCGTAATTGCATTAGTTATGAGAGAGAGACTCTATCCGGCTTAATCCCACCCATATCTGAACAACAGGCCAATCGTTGTTCATGTGGCCGCTCAGCCTAGCCGGCAGGCAGAGCTGAGATTCGATACAATGTGTTCCAGCGTGTGTTCCTACCGCTGCCCACCTGAGCGGCGCTCATATATGATTTTTGTGATAATCAGGATTTTTTTGTTGATTTAAAACACGACACTTGTGGTAAGATGGCAGAATGGGGCAAACCTGCACTTTTGGAATGTTCGGGTTGGGGGGACAACAGACAAATGTCTTTATGCTCAGATAATCTGATTCCCTTCCGTTCAGTGTTTGGTGTTTATCAGTAAAGCTATTCTGCCAGAATGTGGCGCTATCCTGGCATTGACAATACCCTCTTAGTGTTAGTACGCACATTTGGAAATGCTTATGCTGTTTCAGAATCAGGGAAAGACTTTTTAACAAGGCAGACGTGCAGTCCATTCATCTGTAGCTGTTGTGATGCTTCATGGTGTGAAATGCAAAAACTCCCTCTGCAGCAGTAACAACATCTTCTGTGTTACCTGATCTCACTAAAAAGCTTATTTACCTGACAAACTTTCTCTTCTTTAGCTGCAGTTTTGTGTTTTGCTAAACTAGAACCTTTATTGGACACTTTGCAGGTCATACATTCTGCTTCCCAAGGATCCTGACCAGCATGTGCAGACTACGAAAGCCAAATCCCGGACATTTTTGGTGATTTAAAAATCCCGGCCGGACACATGCGGTCACCCTACTTTATTCATACAGCCGTCTCTCACCTGTGAGGGGGCGCTGGACGACAGGCCACCACTGAGCTCGCTGATTCGAGCAGCCGCTGTCGGGTTCGAGGAGCTGATGAGCACCGGCCCACTGATCTCCATGGAGTGGCGCTGGGGCGGTGGAGCCAGACACGGTTTATGGGACATGGACAGCGAGGTAAACGAGTGACGCTTCTTGCTGTTCTTCTTCTCCCCTGAGGCTTTCTGTGCCCCGTTTGTCTGATGTCCCGAGGATGAACCCTCGGCTGAGTCGTCTGGTACTTTGTCCAGCTCGATGAGCTGCCGTGCGGCAGAGTTAAACTGTGAGACAAAAATGGAAAGAACGTTAGGAGTCATTTATTTTGTTGCGTGAAACTAATTGGCGCTATGCAACGATGAAGCAGATGAAAGGAGGACCAGATTAGAAGAGCAATTGAAAGCAGGGTGGAAGCAAGTGGGTGGAAGATGGAAGCGGGTACATATTACTGTCACTCACAGGCAGCTCTGCTCAACACAGACGGAGTGTTGGTGTCATTGTATTCATCAGCTACTTTCATGGGGAATGGGAATCAAAGGAAGTCATTAAAGCATTGTCCTCCGGCAGAGTCATGTTATCATCACTCGCACACGTTTAGCCCAGAACAACCAGCTCAATACATCACATAAAGTCAAACTGTGCACACACTGGGAAGCCAGAAATTGGTTAAATTCACCTACTGGCTCAAAAGTCTTTACTCTAACAAACTGTAATGCTTGTACATGTTAAAATATGAGAATAAACTGGAAAATCACACCCACATTTATTGCTATTTTTATTCCCAATTTGGCATAGCCAATTTGTCTTCTGTTGCTGGAGACCCAGATCGCATCCAGGGAGGGTATATTTGCCTGACACAAGCTCCCTCCGAAACATGTACAGTCCACTGACCCCTCCTTATTCGCCCATACTTGGTGGATTTGCGTGTGAGGTCAGTTTCCCGCCAGGAGAGTCACACATTGATCCGAGTGTTCCTTCACTTCTGTACAGGCGCCTCGGGCTACTAACCAGGGTCCTTACACTGCATCGAAGATTCCACCCCTTTTCCAGTCTGGTCTTTTCCCACCCAGAAGACTTTAGTTGCCAATTTTTGTCTGCTGAAGGCACAGCCAACCATGCACGCTAGACGGCGCCCGGCCGACCGTTAGCAAAGCTGAGATGTGAACTCGGGGAGTTCAGAATCCCAGCTCTAGTGTGCTAGCGGAACATCCCACTTTGCCACACCACCAATAATTCAATTAATAAAAGTCATAAATAAAAAGACAAATAAAAGGACACTAATAAGCTCAGTGGGTAGAGCCTTGGACTATCAATCGAAAGGTCGAGAGCTTGAATCCCAGCACTGTCATGTCTGTCATGCAGACTCTGCTCCAGGGGTGCCGTACAACAAGCTGGGATACGTGAAGAAAGACTTTCGTTGTACTGTACACCTGTACATGTAAATATGACAAATAAAGGCGTTCTATTTAGTATGAGCAATTCAACACAGACTGCATGGCTAACTGCTAAATTTATACACGTTAACAAGGTTGATAGTAAACTGGCTACAAGTAGTGTCTACATACTTTTGACCATGTGGTGTACACTCACCAAGCACTTTTTGGATACACCTATTTGTTATGTGCATACACTGATTATTTAATAAGATACACCTACTATACTGATGAACTTGGTTTACAACTGGGTATTCAACTACTAACTGTAGACTATCTGTTGTTCTGTGCACTGTCACTCCCTGTACACTATATCATTAGAAAGCGACCACCACTGACCAGATGATGTTTTTTGAGTTGTGGATCATTCCGAGCACTGACAATATCATGGTAATGTTCTGGTATGAGTGAATCAGGTGCAGCAGTGTTGTTGGGAACATCTCACTGTCAATGCTGGCAGAATAGAGTTTTGACTAGAGCAGGGCTGCAACCTTTGTATGGGTCACGAGCCAAAAGAATGGGTCGCAGGAAAGAAAAAAAAAATACTTTTAACAGGTACATAAAACAAAATAAACTTGTACACGAATGCCCCCTTGTGGAGGCTTTACATTACATCTTGTGAACCACAGTGGGACCAGATTGCCATCATTTTTATTAATTGGTATTTAGAAGTATATTTCAATTTGTGTTTCATTGTGATGCACTGTTTGTGTTGCGTGGGTTGTTTTATACTTATAAACAAAATGTGGGTCATTTAAAAAAAAAAAATAGGACGATTCACACACTTTGTGCATGAAAGAAAACACAGCCACTAACTGTACCCCTACAACCAGTACTAACAGGTTATGTGTTTCTAAGAAAAGGCCAGTAGGTTTAAACAGTATCTAAAAATCCCAACACTGCTGCACCTGATGAACACATACCAGTAGTACATGCCATTACAATGTCAGTGCCGTTGCAGTTCTGAGAATAGTCCATCTATTCAGCGACTGTCACTCTGAATTGATAAATGGGGTATGGGGTAACAAAGTGTACAGTGCAACAAATGCACCTCGGAACTGGACCACAAAGCAGTGGAAGAAGGTGGCCTGGTCTGATAAATCAGATCAAATTCCACAGATCTCAATCCAGTCGGGCAGGTCAGATCCATGGAGGTCCCACCTCACAACTTACAGGAGTTAAAGGATCTGCTGCTAACATCTTGGTGCCAGATAAAACAGCACACCTTCAGGGGTCTAGTGGAGTCCATGCCTCGACGGGTCAGGGCTGTTTTGGCAGCAAAAATGGGACCAACACAATATTAGGAAGGTGGACATAATGTTATGCCTGATCGGTATATATCATGTATTTAATTTAATACGTTAAGAACTCAATCCTGCTACTTATATTCAACCATCTTCCACTTACCAGATAGGTGTACCTAATAAATTGATCGGTGAGTCTACATACCATTCATACATAATACATCCACTTCAACAACAGGCAGCGTGCGTGAGCGTCGAAAAAACAGCTCATAAAAGGCTATTTTTTCCCTCCGTACCCATCACTCTCTTTCATACAGCTGCATGTGTCGCTTCTGATGTCAGCCGAGTGTGAGATTACATGCTCAAAAGCATTTCGCTTGTTTTTGGAAACTGCCGCCGTTATGAAAATAGCTACGGCTTTTGTGCGCCTCGTCCTGCCGCCCCCCTTTCATCACCCTCTTTCTTTTTTCTCCGTTTGCGTGACAGAGGAAGGCGTGTGAGACGGGAGCTATCCGGGTTGTTTTGAGGGTTATATTTGGGCCCGGGTTAGAGAACGAGCTCACACGCTGCTGTTAGAAGAAAGGTGTGAAGTTGAGAATGTGGTGAGGGTGCCGTGTTCGAATTGCCCCAGATTTGAAAAACTGAGACTGGGATTTAAACTCTTTATAACCTGTATAAGGTGCTAGAGCGATAAAGTAAGAATTTATGAGCCCCTCCAGAACACAATTTTTTTTCAATTTTTGCATCATCTGCTTTTGTATCATTCCCCAAGTAAAACTTTCTATACCACTGCAGGAGACTCACAGACTACTATACACCCCCTCTGACTGGTGGGTAGTCGCAGACCGCTTCTTTTTACCTACCAGAGACAGAGTATCACTGACAGAAGTATCAAAGATACGAAAAGTCCCGCATTACTATTCAGGTGCCTTAACATGCCAGCAGAGGCAGCAATTGTAGCAACAATGAGGAACCCATTCGCCCATGCCCTCCCTCAGACACAGTCAATTATGTCTATGTGAAAAGATTTAAAATTGACTTGTGGCATTTATTCAAGCAATTGAGTAATTGAAGCAACTAAATGCCTTGCTCAGGGGGCCAAAATGTGTTGGGCTAGCAAGCAAGCAACCTTTAGATTAATAGTCCGGAACCTTAACCACTGAGCTACCCCTGCAAAGACATGTCTGAACTGCAGACAGGCCAGTCTAGCACTTGCGCACTATTGCAATGAAGCCACACTGTTGTAACACATGCAGATTGTAGCTTAGCATTGTCGTGCTGAAAGGAAATGCTTTTATGCCCTTTGAGATAAATGCGATTAGTTCACATAAAATGCAAATAATAAACAATGAGTTTACTGTCCCAGTGTTTTTTACAATTTAAGGGGAATCTAATCAGACCAATGCACGTCTGTCAGAAGAGGAAAAACAAATGCTCCATGGGTAGTTAGATTAATTTATAAGAAATGCTTCAGACAGGACTAATTCTGTGTCTGGGTCCCAGTCTACCTTTGAAGTTCGGCATTATGAAGTTTGGAACACAGCCAAGCATATTCTATCATTCAATTCAAGTGTTTTTTATTTATTTTTTCCCCTTTTTCTCCCCCTTTCTAGCGAATCCAATTGTTCAATTTGCATCGTGCTTCCTCTCCGTCTATGCCGAACTCTGCCCTGACCGAGGAGATCAAAGCTAACCCATATCCCCTCCGAAACGTGAGCAGCAGCCGGATGCATTTTTGCCACCCGCACATTGATGAGTTTGGTGCCACCTAGCGTTGCATGCGGAGAGACACACCCACTCATCTTTGTGCAGGCGCCTCTAATCAGCCGGCAGAGGTCGTAATCGCATTCTGACAGAGAGAGACCCACATCCGGTTCTTTGTCCCACCCCCCCAACTGAGCAACCGGCCAATCGTTGCTCATACAGCCATCTCAGCCTCGAACCGGTGAGGCAGAGCTGGATTCGATACGAGGTACTAAGAATCCAGCTCTGGTTGCAGCGTGTCTTTTTACCGCTGCACCATCTGAGCGGCAATTCAAGTGTTATTTAATCATTGAAAAATCCGTGAACTCTGTGATTTTTGGAAAACGAGCTCTAATAATCAGTAATCGAGTAAGTGAGTAATTATTTAAACATGGTGAAAATGCTGTAGCATCATGAACATCAGCGCTCGACACCGAGGACAGATGTGTAATCATGTAGTGATGTGATGGATTGTTTACACACAGAGAATACTACACGACAATGTCACGTAATTACAGAAACGATCCTGTCAGCATCATTAGGAATGAGGACACGTTCGGTCAAGTCTCAAATTCTCATAAAAGCCGACGATTCCATTTTTGCATCAGTTATCAACAAACATCATGACTTTTTTGTCACGCACGATTATTTACAGAGCTTTTTAGAGGACTCGGCCAATTCAACAGCTTTTGTTGACAGCAGAGATCAAAACAGAAGCTGCCTAATTAAACACGCCGGCGGTTATTGAAGCCGATGATGGACGTGTGTTTGTGAATGCCTGCAGGCTTTTCTATGAGTCAAGTCATGCATAAGGTAATTAAAACCTTCCTCAAATAAAATAGACAGTTACATTAAGAAGAAAAAATCAATCACGAATACAACAACAGGGTTCCAAATAATCACGAACACACAAAAAAATCGACACGGCGTTTGTATTTAATAAATAGAGACAACAACTGTTAACCATGGAACAACACTGATAATTAAAAACAAAGCTAAATACACAGATCAGGTATAACATTATGACCACTGACAGGTGAAGTGACTAACACTGATTATCTCCTCATCACGGCACCTGTTAGTGGGTGGGATATATTAGGCAGCAAGTGAACATTTTATTCTTAGCAGGAAAAATGAGCAAGCGTGAGGATTTGAGCAAGTCTGACAAGGGCCAAATTGTGATGGCTAGACGACTGGGTCAGAGAATCTCCAAAACTGCAGCTCTTGTGGGGTGTTCCCGGTCTGCAGTGGTCAGTATCTATCAAAAGAGGTCTAAGTAAGGAACAGTGGTAAACCAGCGACAGGGGCATGGGCCAAGGCTCACTGATGCACGTGGGGAGCGAACGCTGGCCAATGTGGTCTGATCCAACAGACGAGCCGCTGTAGCTCAAAATGCTGAAGAAGTTCATGCTGGTTCTGATAGAAAGGTGTCAGAATACACAGTGCGTCACAGTTCGTTGCGTATGGAGCAGCATAGCCGCAGGCCAGTCAGGGTGCCCATGCTGACCCCTATCCACCACCGAAAACACCAACAATGGGCACGTGAGCATCAGAACTGGACCACAGAGCAATGGAAGAAGGTGGCCTGATCTGATGAATCACGTTTTCTTTTACATCACGTGGATGGCCGGGTGCGTGTGCGTCGCTTACCTGGGGAACACATGGCATCAGGATGCATTATGAGAACAAGGCAAGCCGGTGGAGGCAGTGTGATGCTTTGGGTAATGTTCTGCTGGGAAACCTTGGGTCCTGCCATCCATCCATGTGGATGTTACTTTGACACGTACCACCTACCTAAGCATTGTTGCAGACCATGTACACCCTTTCATGGAAACGGTATTCCCTGTTGGCTGTGGCCTCTTTCAGCAGGATGATGCGCCCTGCCACAAAGCAGAAATGTTTCAGGGATGGTTTGAGGAGCACAACAACGAGTTTGAGGTGTTGACTTGGCCACTAAATTCCCCAGATCTCAATCCAATCAAGCTTCTGTGTGATTGACTGAACAAATAAGTCCATCCATGGAGGCCCCACCTCACAACTTACAGGAGTTAAAGGATCTGCTGCTAACATCTTGGTGCCAGATACCACAGCACACCTTCAGAGGTCTAGCGGAGTCCATGCCTCAATGGGTCAGGACTGTTTTGGCAGCAAAAGGGGGACCAATACAATATTAGGAAAGTGGTCATAATGTTATGCCTGATCGGTGTATGTCTGGGAAACCAAATTCAATTTCCCACTTATTTAACAAAAAATGAGGGTTCTTCAAAAAGTTTCCGCACTCTTTAAAACTCTATTTATTAAGAATTTCAAAAACATTTTACTACACAATCACCTTCCTTCCCGATGCATTTTTCCCAGCGTCGTACCAACTTTTTAATTACATCAGCAAAAAAATTTTCTTGGTTAAGCGTAGCCACTTATGGCCCGCTGCTTTTACATCATCATCACATGAAAATCTTCTTCCCTTTAAAGCTTCTTCAAGTGTCTAAAAAGGTGGAAATCATATAGCTCTAAATGCAGACTATAAGTGTCTCTCAGTCTCTCAGACACGACTAATTACTACTCCTCCCACCATCAGCGTTTACAACCACAATATAAAAGTGCGGAAACTTTTTGAAGATCTCTCGTACATATTTAATTAAAGAACGGGCGGCACGGTGGCTCAGTGGGTAGCACTGTCGTGTCGCATCACAGCAAGAAGGTCCTGGGTTCGATCCCCAGCTGGGGTGGTCCGGGTCCTTTCTGTGTGGAGTCCGGGTGGGTTTCCTCCGGGTGCTCCGGTTTCCCCCACAGTCCAAAGACATGCAAGTGAGGTGAATTGGAGACACTAAATTGTCCATGACTGTGTTTGATATAATATTGTGAACTGATGAACCTTGTGATGAGTAACTACCGTTCCTGTCATGAATGTAACCAAAGTGTCCTAATAATCCTAATAAATAAATAAATAATAATTAAAGAACAGATTTGAAACAACAGGCAACCATTTCCTTAACATAACTGGAGCTTGTTTTTGTTGATTAAGCAAATATAGTCTGAATGCTAGGGCTTTATGAGGAGCTTTCTGCATTGACTGGAGACAAACATTGTAGTCATTGTGTGTGGCAGGTGTGTGTGTGTGTGTACATAAGAGATGTCAATAATTAAAACTGTGTAATGGATCACAGCCAAAGATGGTTATCAGTTCATCTTACTGTTCGCTTACTGTAATGCCGCTGGTTAAAATCGTTATTTAAATTCATTTCTAACAGCTGACGCTTTGCCTGCAATTGAAAGCGGAGGTAAAGATCTTTACAGATTTCAAATGCACCCACACCACAGATAAGATAGATTCGACTGGAAAAGCTGCATCCCAGGTGCTGGATGGCACAGCGGTTAAACATGCTAACACACCAGGTGAAGAGAAGCAATGGTCGTTGTCCGGATATGACTAGATGAGGAGGAAAACTGGGGGGGATGCATCTCTTATGTGTATAAATGTAATTCCTCCGAATGTGTTTTACCTCTACATATGATATGGGAAAGATGCCAATCTTATCTCCCAGCATTCCTTCAGCCCAGTTCTGATCCACCCGCCGAATCACTGTGAGAATATCATCCTGCAAAGACAAGAAGACAAAAAAAGGGTGAACTTATTACTTAGAATAAATGTGTTTTATAAGCAGACATATTCTATTAACCGTTGATTAATGTCTGACACATTTCTATATACAGTGTTAGAAGATTTTTTCGATGGAAGGATAAAATGTGTGTTTGATGAACAATCCATCGCTAAATAAATGCTTAAATGCTAAATTTGAGCTTGGGGAAAACTGTATTGTATTGTAATGCATTATTGATGTACTACTTACTCTAGACTACCTTCCCTAGGCCTTATTTTAGGGTAGGATATGCACATTCCAGTCAAAAGAATGGTGGCATTTGGCAAGCAGCATCTCAATAAGGTACAGAGGAACCTCAATTTAGCGAACTGGGGGGGCAGCACTGGCCAGTAACACGTGAATGTCCGAAACTGAGTTTTTTTATCCCCAGGGGGTGCAAAAAAAAAAAAAAAAAAAAAAAAAAAAAAAAAAAAAAAAAAAAAACACAGCACTGAGGTCCATAAAAGGGCTAAACATGCACAACATAAATAGTTGTGTAAATATATAATATCTGGGAGTATCAATAATTTTTTCGAAGCCGTAACTAGAACTGGAACTTGCAAATTAAGAATAAAACACAGAGAAAAAGGCGAGAACAAAGCGAGCCTCCTGTCAAAATAAAGCCTATAACTAATGTAAACAGAGAGACGTGCGCTAGCTAGCAGACGATTACTGAACTACTGGCTTTGGTACACTTCTAGTGAGAATTTTAAACGACTCGCTAGCATGTCAACCAACATCTCCATCCGTTGAATTTGATGACAAGCCCAAATTTGCAAATAAAAACACTTGTGCAAGTTTATACAAATTAAAAATCATAAATAATTTATTTTCGTTTGAAAATAACTCAAGTTTCTCCGCAACGTCTGCCATGTGTTTTTTAATTTTCTGTGAGAAAAGTTGTGCCACACTGAATGCTGGGATTGCCTCCACCGCTAAGGCAGCATCGGACGCTCACTCGTTTCTGAGTCAATTTACAGTTGAAATTTTAAGATATCTTACTAGTGAGCATATTAAGGCATCTAGGATTTCGAACAGCCTCCTTCTCGGGAGCGCAAACAGGATGACATAAAATGCTGTTTATGTAGAGAGCTCACTAGGTTTTCGAACACAGCCTGAGTCTGTTAAATAGAAGTCTGTTAAATCAAGGTTCCTCTGCACTTTATTTCAGTTAGACTGGCCAAGATAGCAAAGCCATGATTCATTTTGACATACAGGAGTTTAAACAACACATCTGGTTACATAACCACCTTAAAATTGGCACAACCCATGTAAAATCCAGCCATTCCATGAGGTCCGCAGATGTTTCCACAACTGTCTGTACACAGATGTGCACCTATGTATGCCTATGCTTTCCTCACCTTGGAAAAAGGAAGGCAGTCCTTGTCAGCCTCCTTGTCCTTTAGCTCGAAGTCGTACAGCGCCTTGCACTGCGGCGGCGGCTGCGGAAGCGGCTTGATGACCTGCACGAAGCTAGCGGGGAAGAAGCCGTGAACTCCGCCCATCTCACCGTGGTACCAGTTCTCGTCCACCTGGCGGCGAAGGATGATGATGTCTCCCTTGCTGAACTTGAGGTCACCGGGCTCCTTGCCATCGTAGTTGTACAAGGCCTTGGCGCAGGGGAGCTGGGGCACGCCCTGAAACACAAACCCAGAGAGAGATCAATTAGTCCACATTTTTAGAACTTTGACATTATGCAAGAGCAGGTTCATTTCTTTGTAAAATGCTAAAAGGATCAGAAATAGTTGAGACCACCAGGGACTACAACAACAAAGCCTTTTTTGTATTTATTTATTTTATTTTCTCCCCGATTTAGCATAGCCAATTAGTCTTCCACTGCTGGGGATCCTGATTGTGTTTCGAGGAGGCTGTATGAGCCTACTCCACACCCCCTACGACAAGCGCATAGTCCCTCGCCCCCTTGTTTTTCATCCGTGCCTCGGTCTGCTAACCAGGGTCCTCGCACAGCATTTGAAGACCCCACCCACTCAGTCCGGTCTTTTCCCACCCAGCAGATTCAATGTCTGCTAGATCAGGGGTTTTCAACCTGTGGGGCATACCTGTCTGGGGGGGGCGCTAGTGCCTGACCAGGGGGCGTTGCATTACGAGATTTCTTTACTTCTAAAACTAAAGCAATTCATTTTTCACCCACAGGAGACATATTTGATTAGTCTAACTGACCACGCTCACACGCACGTTTAATGTTATCCAGTTCAGTCTGAAAAAAAACACTAACTGAAGATAAACCGGTGACAAAAGCAACGACTGCTGTTATAGGACGTGTGTGTGGTAGAAAACGCATAAACAAAACATACATATATATGTATATATATATAAAAAGAATCACTTCATGCCTGCACAATCCAATTAAAACATGAGGTGCCAAGTGATTCCTGTTTTCTATAAAACCTTTAAAAGCATTTCACTGAACGTCTCTGAAAAGTCCAACAAGGCTCCATTTAGTGTAATTTATAGAGGCAATCACTCGCCGGCCTCATCCAAGCAGCAGTGAAATAAATCTCCTCCTCTCACCACAACACAAGTCCATGCACCGCCTCGCGTCCGAGCCCCATCTGCGTTCCTTCACTCGCTGACAAAACCCCAAAAAAGCTCGGGGGTTTGCCCTTGGACTCACAATACTGCCGGCTGAGGCTTATTTATCAGCGTGTGAAGAGCTTTGTGGTGCTGGTCCAGTCATCTAGAACCAGTCAAAGCACCATTCAGCAGTGACAATGATCCACAGGCCGAGAGTACCCCACCACCACGAGCTTCCTCCTGTCCTCTATACACGCCGGGCTGAGAGCAGAATCCTAAACACACCACCACACAGTTGCAATCTGCAAAACAGACGAGGACTTGGCACAGCGGTACTGTTTGTATCTGATGACCCGCAGAAATGCCCGAAGGAGACTCGGCGCTCCTTCGCTGACTTTTTATGAGCCGCAAAGGGAGGAAAGGGAGGTCAAAAGATGATGTGCTTGCACACATGTGAATTTACACTGATCAGCCCTAACATTAAAACCACCTCCTTGTTTCTACACTTACTGTCCATTTTATCAGCTCCACTTACCATATAGGAGCACTTTGTAGTTCTACAATCACTGACTGTAGTCCATCTGTTTCTCTACATACTGTTTTAGCCTGTTCTTTAATGGTCAGGACCCCCACAGAGCAGATATTATTTGGGTGGTGGATCATTCTCAGCACTGTAGTGACACTGACATGGTGGTGGTGTGTTAGTGTGTGTTGTGCTGGTATTAGTGGATCAGACACAGCAGATTTTTAAATACCGTGTCCACTCACTGTCCACTCTATTAGACACTCCTACCTAGTTGGTCCACCTTGTAGAAGTAAAGTCAGAGACGATCGCTCATCCATTGCTGCTGTTTGAGTTGGTCATCTTCTAGACCTTCATCAGTGGTCACAGGACGCTGCCCACGTGGCGCTGTTGGCTGGATATTTTTGGTTGGTGAATTATTCTCAGTCCAGCAGTGACAGTGAGGTGTTTAAAAACTCCATCAGCATTGCTGTGTCTGATCCACTCATACCAGCACAACACACACTAACACACCACCACCATGACATGTCAGAATAATCCACCACCCAAATAATACCTGCTCTGTAGTGGTCCTGGGGGATTCCTGACCATTGAAGAACAGCATTAAAGCAGGCTAAAAAAAAGCATGCACAGAAACAGATGTACTACAGTCAGTAATTGTAGAGCTACAAAGTGCTTCTATATGGTAAGAGGAGCTGATAAAATAGACAGCGAGTGTAGAAACAAGGAGGTGGTTTTAATGTTATGGCTGATCGCTGTAAGTAGATCATTCAAATCCAAATCTTCCCAAAGTACCACTGGATCCTCCTGGATATCGTGCCTGTGTGGGTTTACTCCGGGAGCTCCGGTTTCCTCCCACAGTCCAAAGACATGCAAGTGAGGTGAATTGGAGACACTAAATTGTCCATGACTGTGTTCGAAATAACCTTGTGAACTGAAGAACCTTGTGTGAAGATAAACTACTTTTTGCTGTCATGAATGTAACCAAAAGTGTAAAAACATGACGTTAAAATTCTAATAAACAATCAAACAATCCTGGATATCCTTTCCAAGCTTGGTATCACTGATCAGCTGACATTGGTTTTACACCTGGAGGATAACTGGGTATCATAGAAGGAATCCATACACACCCACAAGGGTGTAGTACTAGGTCATTTCCCTCACCTTTGGCTCCTATCATGACTTTACATGACCCCTCCTATTATTCTCTTACAACAAGCTTTTCTAATGTTAGTCTCAGAGGACCAAGGCCACGTAGAGCATGAAAATGTTTCCCCTTCCAACACACCTTGATGGATTAATATTCAACCTATGAGCTAAATTAGGTGTGTTTAGGGTGAAAAAAACCTCAAGCAGAGCAGGGTAGCCCTTAGGACCTGTTCTACAACTCACCATGTCCCTGTACGCCTTCTGCAACCCTATTTAAACATGCTTCATATCAAGTCTGGAAGACATTTGATCTTGGGTGTAACTTATTCCCAGAAAAAATGAGTCTTACGTTGTCTTCAAGATATGGTCCCGATTAAAGATCTTCTTATTGCCTGGAGACTTGCAATTGCATCATTCTAAGCTCATGGTTCTAAACTAACCTAGTCAGAAAGTTTTTACATTGAGCATATCGTGCTTATCCCTATCCGATAAAACACTGGTAGGTGAAAAGAAACGGTTGGAGAATGCGCATCAGTGGTCTGCAGCTCTCTTTGGCCCAAAAGGGGATGGTGCAAGTGGTGCAGGTTATTTTCAAGATCAAATGGCTTCCACAGAGGAGGGAATTACTACACTGGGTTTCAGTGTTGAGACAGATTTTCCAAAAACCATGGGAATGACCATGCTTAACTGCAGACCAGATCAAAACCAAATCTTGCCATGGCATTCTCCAGATGCTTCATGGTGGCTGGCCTTGCAAGACTGCTTTACCAGTTAAAACGTCAAGACTTAAGCACTAAACATAGTTTTTATTTTCATAATACATACGTACATCTAAAGTACACCCTTATTGGACCCAGGAGCAGTGGAAATGTGTTCTCTGGAGTGGATACAAGAGGCTGGGCGGCTGCATAAACAACGATAGGCTGTTGTACATAGAGTAGGATAAAGCCGATTGATGGCGCCTGCACAGAGTGAAGGAATAATGCTGATCTTCATATGAACTCGCCTCGTGCAGGTGAAAAGATGCAGTCGGCTACAGCACACGTGTCACAGGGGGCGTGTGACAGTCTAGCTAGATGGGATGGGAAAAATGTCCAGAACTTACAACGGACTTTATCACAGACTGGACTGAACAATGAAGAACTCCAATTATTTTTGTTCAATTTAATTTTGTGTTTGTATGATTTGTGTAAATCCTCTTCATTTAAGGTATCCTTCAGGCCACCCAGGGAGGATGGGGGTCCCTGCTGAGTCTGGTTCCTCTCAAGGTTTCTTCCTGTATTTTATGGGAGTTTTTCCCATGCCACTGTCGCCCTCGGCTTGCTCAATAGGGGTTTTTTTGTCTGTTGGTCCTGGATTCTGTAAAGTTGCTTTAAGACAATGTTTATTGTAAAAAGCGCTATATAAATAAATTTGACCTGACTAGCTGTCCTCAATCTGGTCGGGGGTCAGCTCCAGTAGAGAGGAAGCATAACGCAATTGGATAAAAAACATGTAGTGTCTTGAAGGCAAATGCAAGCAAGACTTTATATAGCCTGGTAGTAATGATTCTGTGACAGTTTAACAAGCACATTTGGATGTGATGTCAGGGCGACAACAAGCATTTAGCATACAGTGTATCTTGTAAAAAGGTTTACGAGAACATCCACCCGATATGTCTGGCACACTCAACAGGTTCTCCTAAACAGAATATAACAGAATGCGTTTATTTGTAATACACCAATCAGCCATAACATTAAAACCACCTCCTTGTTTCTACACTCACTGTCTATTTTATCAGCTCCACTTACCATATAGAAGCACTTTGTAGTTCTACAATTACTGACTGTAGTCCATCTGTTTCTCTGCATGCTTTGTTGGCCCCCTTTCATGCTGTTCTTCAATGGTCAGGACCACTACAGAGCAGGTATTATTTAGGTGGTGGATCATTCTCAGCACTGCAGTGACACTGACATGGTGGTGGTGTGTTAGTGTGTGTTGTGCTGGTATGAGTGGATCGGACACAGCAGCGCTGATGGAGTTTTTAAACACCTCACTGTCACTGCTGGACTGAGAATAGTCCACCACCCAAAAATATCCAGCCAACAGCGCCCAATGGGCAGCGTCCTGTGACCACTGATGAAGGTCTAGAAGATGACCGACTGAAACAGCAGCAATAGATGAGCGATCGTCTCTGACGTTACATCTACAAGGTGGACCAACTAGGTAGGAGTGTCTAATAGAGTGGACAGTGAGCGGACACGGTATTTAAAAACTCCACTCATACCAGCACCACACACACTAACACACCACCACCATGTGAGTGTCACTGCAGTGCTGAGAATGATCCACCACCTAAATAATACCTGCTCTGTGGTGGTCCTGTGGGGGTCCTGACCATTGAAGAACAGCATTAAAGCAGGCTAAAAAGGCATGTAAAGAAACAGATGGACTACAGTCAGTAATTGTAGAACTACAAAGTGCTTCTATATGGTAAGAGCTGATAAAATGGACAGTGAGGGTAGAAACAAGGAGGTGGTTTAATGTTATGGCTGATCAGTTTATAGACATGTTGTTTGAAAGTTGGGGTCAGAGCGCAGGGTCTGGAGCCCTGGAGCCGAGAGAGTTAAGGGCCTTACTCAAGAGCCCAACATTGGCTGCATGACAGAGATGGGATTCAAACTCTCAACCTTTCAATTAATAGCCCAAAGCTCTACTCACTAGGCTACCACTGCCCCACTGGTTGACTGCTAGGAACTGCTTTTCCATCATTTGTAGACACGTCGGTTCGATGTCTTTCACAATACGCTGGAGTTTATGGTCCAGCGTTCGTATTTAATCCCTCGGCGCTTGTCGTTTCCTTTTCCACCCCCCTCTCCTCTGGTTCCATCTCCCCTCACTCTGTTGTGTCCTCTGCATGGGCCTCTCACAGAGGCAGCTGTCAGCAGATTTACAGACACGACCACTTTCGCCAGCAACAGAGTCAGTCAGAGGATGTAAAGAAAGAGGGGGAAGCATCAATGAAAGAATGAATGCTGGGGTGGTCTGTGTGTGTCAGTGTGTGTGTGTCAGAGTGCGCTCGACTCTTTGTGGTTTGAGTGTCAGGTGTATGGTTGCTTAGGAATACCAGAATTGGAGAAACATGAAACAACGCCATCCTGAGCAAGAACGACTTTAAAGATGTGGGCGAGAGCTCGGGTTTCCACGAGGCTTTTATTTCCAAGCCAAAAACCAAAATAATGCATCCACTCACAGATGTGGACATGTGATCGTTGAGCGTTGAGCGTTTGACCTTGGCGCGGTGTATAAACGTGGTTTAAATGCACTGCTCATGACTCAAGAGCTGTTCCGTCTACTCAGGATATGAATCAAACCCACAGTATGTATAAGAGCTCTGGGTTTCCCTGCCCCACTTTCCCAAAAACCCCCTTTGTCATGAAGATCCTGGTTATCGCAGCTACCCAACTGTATTTGATGTTCATCTTGTGACCACATGGGCTACCCCTTGGGTACTTGTACCTCCTAAAACATGTAGTGTACTTAATACTGTAACTTGTCCATAGTTGTGAAGGAGTGTAAAACAAGTTAAGTGATGCCCTGCAGTGTTTTAGTATCATGCCCAGTGTAAATAATCCAAATTTACCACAACCCCTTACCTGGATACTCTGGCTAATAAAGATTTGAAGTATAAAAAAAGAAATGAACAAATGTCCATGTCCATGTCCATAATCATTTAGTTACTTACTAACAAGCATCCTAGCCTGGGCATCTGGGCATTTGAGGGTACTGCTGGCCTTTCTTCATAATCCTGACGAGGCATCAGAGATTCGTTACCTATGGTTTTTGGAAGCTGGGGTCAGAGCGCCCTTTAGCCCCCCTTCATGCTGTTCTTCATGGTCAGGACCCCTACAAGACCACCACAGAGTAGGTATTATTTGGGTGGTGGATCATTCTCAGCACTGCAGTGACACTGACATGGTGGTGGTGTGTTAGTGTGTGTTGTGCTGGTATGAGTGGATCAGACACAGCAGCGTTGATGGAGTTTACACATTACTGTCACTGATGGACTGAGAATAGTCCACCAACCAAAAATATCCAGCCAACAGCACCCCATGTGCAGCATCCTATGACCACTGATGAAGGTCTAGATGATGACCAACTCAAACAGGGGCAATAGATGAGCAATCGTCTCTGACTTTACTTCTACAACTAGGTAGGAGTGTCTAATAGAGTGGACAGTGAGTGGACACGGTATTTAAGAACTCCAGCAGCACTGCTGTGTCTGATTCACTCATACCAGCACAACACACACTAACACACCAACACCATGTCAGTGTCACTGCAGTGCTGAGAATCATCCACCACCTAAATAATAACCGCAGTCATTCTGCACTAAGCAGATCTCTTCAGAGGACAGATCGACTGTACTGTAGTTCAGGCACTCTCAACACAGGATGCTTAGACTAGCACATCGTGTCCAGTCTGTATCATGTTTAAAATAAACAGTCGGTGAATTACAGTTCCCCAAGTATCCTAACAGAACACAAACTGTTTAGACCATTTGCGCTTGGCAGATGCTCTAATCCGGAGCGACTTATTAAAAGAAAAGCCTCGCTCGTGCATTTCCATCTGTTCTTTGTCTTTCGGCACCTGTGCTGCTCTGGTCGTGGGAGTCTCGGACAGTAAAAACATTGAAGGAGGAAGCAGATAAGACATCGTGTTCGGTTCAGCCTGTGTGTTATTATACCTCTCTGCGCAGTTTGTCATGGGCTGACAGATTCGGGAAACCATTACAGTGCTAATGAGGGCTGGGTAATGAGGAGCTAGTAACTGAATGTGATCTGCTATGCCCACGTGCGCAAGCTGAGCAGGAATTTAAAGCATGTAAAATATTCGCAAGGGTCTTAGGAGTCACTAAACTGCTATGTGTGTGTGAAATAAATGACTGCGTTTTGCATACAATCACTGCAAGGCTTTGTACCCTTACCCTAACCCTAACCCTAACCCTAACCTTTAAGCTGTATTCCAGGTGTTTTCAACCTGTGGGGCGAGTACCTGTCCATTACGAGATTGTTTTACTTCAAAAACTAAAGCAATTTATTTTTCACCCACAGGAGGCATATTTGATTAGTCTCACTGACCACGCACACAGGCATGTCTAATGTTTTCCAGCTCCATTGGCTAGCAAAACTCAAAAATGGGGCTAATTTTGAAGATAAATCGGTGACAAAAACAATGACTGCATAGTTTCAGCATAGTTTCGAGGACTCCACTGGACAGTGGTAGCCTAGTGTGTAGAGCTTTGGGCTATCAACCGGAAGACTGGCGATTCAAATCCAGGCTCTTTTATGCAGCCAATGTTGGGTCCTTGAGCAAGGCCCTTAACCCTGTCTGCTCCAGGGGCGCCGTACGGCATACGATGGCTGACCCTGCGCTCTGACCCCAGCTGGGATATGTGAAGAAGGAATTTCATTGTACTGTACAACTGTATATGTATATATGACAAATAAAGGATATCTTCTAAATCTTCTCACTAGCGAGGCCATCCATTCCAATACCACCAATGCTGATAAGCAATCTACATCAATTGTTTTGGCTGTCAGTCAAAGCAGAGTATCCTGAAGTACCGCTTATGATTTACGACTAGCTATAACTGATATTAAACACCAAATTTATATGACATTTACTTCACATTTACATTTTCTGCATTTTATCCAAAAAAACTCTGAGCAGTTAAGGTTAAGGGTCTTGCTCAAAAGTCCAACAGTGACAACCTGGTGGTGGTGGTGGGGCTTGAACCAGCAAACCTTTTGATCACTAGTCCAGTACCTTAACCACTAGGCTACAACTGCCCTATGATGTGCTCGTAGAAACAGGCTTATTTTAGCTCGTCACGAGCATTCGCTAGATTTCTGGGTGAGGGTTAATTCAGGGAGCGGGGGTTGCAAGTTCGAGGTCGGCACACAGAAGGGGGCGCATGTCCACAAAGGTTGACAACCCCTGCTCTATTCCACCAACTCACATCATCAAGTGCATTTCTTTTTCTACCAATTTAGCATAGTCAACGTGCTGCTGGGGACGCCTAGTGGTGCCCGAGGAGGGCAAACAGACTCCCTCCGATGAGTGATCTTTTCTTATACACCCACATTGGTGGATTTGCGCGTGAGGCCGACTTCGTGTACAGAGAGCCACGCCCTGACCTCTACACCGCTGTGCAGGTGCCCTGAGCAACCAGGATACTTACACAGCCCCACCCCTTTGTTTAATCCAGTCATTTCCCACCCTAGCAGACTGGAGGCCAACCGGTGGCAGAGTCAAGCCTTGAACCTGGGAGTTCGGAATCTTGACGCTGGTGTGCTAGCGACTTATCACGGTGCGCCACCTGAGCGACCATCAAATGCTACGCTCATCTAAAGTGCAAAACTCGAGCGGTAAATGACGTAACTCCAATTCCCAGATTGGAGGCAAGTCAAATGCAGCATGTAGTCCGTGCTGACTTGATCTACAGAAAGCATGTGCTTCGGCTTCGTGGTCGCCTGGGCCTCGTCAAACGATGATGAGTAATCAATCAGGGTCGCTGTAATTCATTTTGGTGGCTAATGCAATCAGCGCTGGGAGTAGCCTCCGGCCAAGCGGACAGCACAGCGCATCCACACGCCGACACGATGTCAACACTGAGCCGAGATTGCACACTGGAGAGCGGACTCGCACAAACGTAGGAACGTAGAGGAGACCGTTCAGTCCTCGGAGGACATGTGCCGGCCATCTGCAGGCTGAATCACCATTTCTGATCTGGCCCCCCAACAACTGTGGAGAATAAACTCTGCCTGTAAATGAATAGTGGCTGGATATTTAATACGTGTGCATGACATACATTACTGCAGATGTTTTCCTTGCACATAATTCCACTCGGACAGAACCGGTTCTAGTTAGCGTATGTTGTGTGACTGGACCTACAGAGCAGAAATAGCTGATCCCGGGAAAGCGGAAAGTAGTTTTGTAACCTTTTCTTTTGGATACATTCCACTCTGATGTCTGGAAGACGTTATATCATCGTGCTATGTTGGTTGAAGTTCAGGTATAGTCAAGAGTTCAAGAGTTTATGGACGTTCGAACATCAAATTTACAACTATGAGCATAAATAAAAAATTGGGAGTCTTTTGGAAAGTCATTTTAGTCACCAGAGCATACTAAATACCTGGGCAGTGATATATCTCAAAGTCAGCATTCCAATTAATCCAAGAAGTGTTATATGGAGCTGAGGTCAGGCAGCAATGGCTACAGCACCGGAGATGATTTGTTCATCTTGTTACTATTCCACCGCAGCCTCACCAGCTCCAAGTGCCACATTAATCCCCCAAGGAATGCACAAACCCAAGGACTGGTGAGTCCAAGGATTTTTCAAGGGTCGTTTTTTTTCTCACCTGATCTGGCAACAAAGCGCACACCTGCGTCAAATGGCCTACATGAAATCTCTTCTGGTATGTACTACCTCAGACAGACTGGGTGGGCATCAAGGTGGTCTCTCTAGTCCTGAGGACAGAGGCAAGAGCCAAAGTAATGTTTGAGAAAAGACCCAAAGGGCAGCTGGTTCCACAACTTTAGCAAAGAGCATACTAAAGGCTTGGATGATAATTCCTGGACAGTGAAGTCTCTCAAAGTCGGCATTCCAATTCATCCAAGAAGTGTTATATGGAGCTGAGGTCAGGCAGCAATGGCTAGAGCACCGGAGATGATTTGTTCATCTTGTTACTCTTCCACCGAAGCCTCACCAGCACCAAGTGCCACATTAATCCCCCAAGGAATGCACAAACCCAAGGACTGGTGAGTCCAAGGATTTTTCAAGGGTCGTTTTTTTCCCACCTGAGCCGGCAACAAAGTGCACACCTGCATCAGATGGCCTACATGAAATTTCTTCTGGTATGTAATACCCCAGACAGACTGGGTGGGCATCAAGCTGGTCTCTCTAGTCCTGAGGACAGAGGCAAGAGCTCAATTGGCCATAAGGCCAAAGTAATGTTTGAGAAAGGACCCAAAGGGCAGCTGGTTCCACAAACTAAAGGCTTGGACGATGACTCCTGGACAGTAAAGTCAGCATTCCAAGTCATCCAAGAAGTGTTATATGGAGCTGAGGTCAGGCAGCAATGGCTACAGCACCGGAGATGATTTGTTCATCTTGTTACTCTTCCACTGCAGCCTCACCAGCACCAAGCGCCATATTAATCCCCCAAGGAATGCACAAACCCAAGGACTGGTGAGTCCAAGGATTTTTCAAGGGTAATTTTTTTCCCACCTGAGCCGGCAACAAAGCGCACACCTGCATCAAATAACCTCATTAAATCTCTTCTGGTATGAACTACCCCAGACAGACTGGGTGGGCATCAAGGTGGTCTCTCTAGTCCTGAGGACGGGGCAAGAGCTAAATTTGGACAGTGATGTCTCTCAAAGTCGGCAGTCCAATTTATCTAAGAAGTGTTGGATGGAGCTGAGGTCAGGCAGCAATGGCTAGAGCACCGGAGATGATTTGTTCGTCTTGTTTCTCTTCCAACGCAGTCTCACCAGCACCAAGCGCCACATTAATCCCCCAAGGAATGCACAAACCCAAAGACTGGTGAGTCCGGATTGTCTAAGGATTTTTCAAGGGTCATTTTTTCCCAACCTGATCTGGCAACAAAGCGCACACCTGCGTCAAATAACCTCATGAAATCTCTTCTGGTATGTACTACCTCAGACAGACTGGGTGGGCATCAAGGTGGTCTCTCTAAGTAATGTTTGAGAAAAGACCCAAAGAGCAGCTAGTTTCTCAAACACTTATTGTTCGCTTGGGGCAACCCCAAAAACTTCCAAAAGAAATCAAACAAACCCAAAAACCCTCTCCAAAGAGAGAAGTTTTCATCAGCGAGGCTGGGTAGCTCAGATTTTACAGGTAAGCCTTCTCTCCAAGTCTCATTCATCCAACGTCTTTATTGGGTGCTGTTATTAAAGGTGTAGAGGCAAAACTAGACAAGGGATTGTCTAAAGCCCCCACCCCTCCAGCCCTAAAGGCTTTCTAGTTTAAGATTATTACCACTGCACCCCCTGTCCTACTACCAAATTGCAAACTGCCAGGAAATTGAAAAAGGAAGCAAGGAAATGAACACATATAGAAACAAACACTTCTTTTTGTTTACTGAATCCGACACCAAATGTGGCTGCTGTTCATGACACAGCAGTAGAGTAAGCAGGTGGTCGGGAGGCCATATTGTTTTAATTACATTCCTATTAGCTGAAATGAGCTCTTAATGGCCTTGTTTGCAGCTGGTGTGGAGTATCTCGTATCTTACACCTCTGTGTCCCATCTGGTCCTGCCACCTCGTACATATCGACTCTCTCCCCTGAAGCATTTTGTTTTAGGAAACAGGCCAGTCTTTATCGACAAGGCTTCAAATAAAAACTGGTGCAGGACCAACTTAAATAACTGGTACGAGATACCCCTCTAAAATAGTCTTTGTATGCCGGCAGGTATCATAGATCTCTTCTTTTAAAACTGTCGAGTCTCAACAAAGATCCAAGGAAAGACATATGCCCATCGTAGATCAGTCCAGCGTTCTAGCTTTGTCTGCTGGACATCCTTAAGTCATTTGACTATTGTCCATCTATCCAAGTATGACAGTTTCCGCAGAAGATGAAATTGTCCTGCTGCTTATGTTACTCCCCCTGCCTCAAGATTTTAATTTGTCTTCTGTTCCTCCAGTTTAATCCCACTTGCTAAATTAAGTGTGCCCCAATGGAGGGACAACTACCAAACTGGATTAGTATGCAGCTCTCCTGAGACCTCAATCCACCACCTTTTTTTTTTTTTTTTCTTTTTTTTTTACACCAATGCTCATTTGGCAGATTGGACAAATTTAGAGAACAGGTGGACACTAACTTTCCTCTGGACCAATCACATTGGTCGCTCTTACTTTGATGATTCCTTAGATAAGGGGAAAGAAATGTCTCATCCCCCATTGTCTAAGAGTAGGGGCAAACATAGCAAAGCCCCAAAGGGAGGTCACAAGACAGGTGGCTTTTAGACTGAGGAGTCAAACAAGCTCAAACAAGAATTCAGATCATCGAGGCGAGAAAAATACTTCCTGACTGATTTGACTTTCAAATAAGGAATGAATCTGATCATTAACAGACAGTCTGTGGGCAGTTTGCATAATGTCCATTAGGGATGTCGATGATTAACCGGTTAATCGATAACCAAACAATGTAGAATAAAATAATGCTGTGGGTTAAAACGTTATTTAAATTCACTTCTAACAACTAGTGGTTGATTTGAATTGAGCACAATGCAGAGCTGATTTGAGACACACCCTCACCCACCCAGCTTTAGAGAATTCACTGCTGTTTTCAATGAAACCGAAAAACTTAATGCATTTATCTTATTACAATCATGAATAAAGCATCTATTACATGAAGATCTATATACACTAGCTTCTTTTTTTATGGTCAGGGTCACACTGTAGGTCCAATTTCCTCAGAATCACTAGTCGTAATGCAGTAACGCAGCCCAGTCAGATAGCCAATCCATCGCCGGGCAATTCCTCGACCAACCCCCACCCCTCTGACACAGCCAATCAAGTCTGTGTGCCACTATCACCATGGGTGATACAATTTGCCATAACTTACCACTGCGCCACCCTTCGGTCAGTTATCAGTTCAAATACATTTTTATTTCGAAGTTTCAACCCTCGGCGCTCAGGTGGCACAGCGGTAAAACACACTACCACACCAGATCTGACATCTCGAACTTGTCGGTTTGAATCTCAGCTCTGCTACCGCAGCTCTACTGGGTGCCTACAAGAACAACGATTGGCTCGTTTGCATGGAGGGTGCCGGAGGGGATTCCTAATAACTGATGCAATAACGACCTCTGCTGGCTGACTGATGAGGGATAGTGTGATTAGGGTGTGTCTCTCCGTACACAAAGCTGATCCACATATGAACTCGTGCAGATGAAAAGATGCAGTCGGCTACTGCACACGTGTCAGAGGGGGCGTGTGTTAGTCATGGCTCTCCTCAGTCAGAGTGGAGGTCAACATCGGTAGGGAGAAAGCATAATGCAATCGAGTAATTGGATATGTTTGCAACCACCGTGTCCAGTCGTTTTCTGGCATGAGAGGTCAACATTAATGGACATGTTTCACTTATAAACATTCTGTTCTGAGTCCTGGTACTTACTGTTGACCACAAAGGGCTCAGTGTGTTTGCAGGTAGTCATACCAACCAGGTACAACTATACCTAATTCAAAATATTTAATCAGTCTTGGAATCTGTCAAAAGCTGTATAGATGCTCCCTTAATATTCAGTCAGATTATCGTTTAGAATTAAGGCACCTAAGTAGGCAGCATATTAACGTATCTAAGAATTTAGACAGCATTCTAAATGTTGTCTATGTAGAGAGCTCACTAGATTTTTAGACAGACCCTTGGTCTTCACAACACATCTAGCTCCTGACTTGTTTGTGTGAAATCCTACAGCCACACTAGCCATTTATGGCCAAGATGGAGAACCAGGATGTTAAATGGATACTGTGTAAAAAAAGAAAAGGAAAATGTTTCTAATACTGGTCTCATTTCAGTGAGCTAAATGACGAAACATGAAGCGTCTCAATACCAGCACCAAAGCGCAAGAAGTAAAGTAATCAAGACGAAATCCAAGAAAAAGTACACGGAACAAAGTAAAAACACACATTGGGCCAGTTGTCTGGTCAGCAGATGTGAGTCTGGACGGAGATCACACATTAACCTGATTCCTCCAGTTCTCCTGACTTCTCCTAAACCTTCCCTGTTTACTCTACTATTACCTCTCCAGTCATGGTACACTAGCTCAGTCCCCTTCAAAAAGCCTATAATGCAAAGCAGGCATGTATGATCTTAACCAACAGTGTTATTACAGCACACACCCTGTGCACAGTCCTTATTACGACCCACCTGTTCCGTAGTCATTGGCCAGTGACCTCCATAAATTACCTTCTCCAGCCTTTACGCATTAAACCGCAATTTGGGAACCCGGGGGGAATCGCGGTCATTTAGCTTGATCGAGGCAAGCTGCCTGGCAGCGGTGTTGCGAGGTCTCTTGGGATTCCGAGTCCTTGTGCTTGATCAAAGCAACCCAGGCCTGAACGTGTGGACAAATGAAGCATGAGGCGACCATGTGTACGGCGAGAAACCTAGATCGAAGTTTCGTTCGAGTTCAGCTTTAAGCATCTGGAAGTTTGAAGGAATGGGCATTTTATAAACCACAAAGAAGTCATCAAGAAGAGATTGTTTTTGCTAGGATGGGGTGGTGTAGTTGGGGAAGAATTATGGAATGGTGCAAGGACGAATGTGTATTTGTGTTTTGGTGTGTTTTTGATCACTTGGGGCTTTTCCAAAAGTGTGGTACACATCAAGTACTACCCAAACACTCGTTAAGAACTTGTGCCTGTTCCATATTGCAGTACAGTATACCTTAGAGCTTTGGTGCTGGCAAAGACTTTTGAGGGACCCTTGGACAAACAAATAAAAAGAAACTCACTCAAAGCCAAGATAACCAAACTGATGCTCTCATTTTGGACACACGAGAAGAACAAATTTATTGGAAGAATTTAAGATAAAGGAAGGAAGAGGATGGCCAGAAACAAGATGAATGGATCCAATTAGGAAAAACACTGAACAAGCCATTAAGAAGCCTGGAAACCCAAACAGAACACATTTGGTTTGTCCGAAAACCTAGTGAGCTCTCTATATAGACGCATTTAACGTCATCCTCCTCACGCTCCCAAGAAGAAGCCTGTCTAAATTCTTAGATAATTTTTTTTTTATATTTTTGTTTATGCATTTTCTCCCCTTTTGCCCGATTGCATCATGCTTCCTCTCCACCAATGCCGATCCCCACTCTGATTGAGGAGAACAAAGCTAACCCACACCCCCTCTGACACGTGGGCAGCAGCCGTATGCATCTGGTCACCTACACTTTGACGAGTGTAATGCGAATCAGCACTGTGTATGGAGAGACACACCTTGACAGCACTCTTTTCCCAACTCTGTGCAGGTGCCATCAATCAGCCAGCAGAGGTCGTGATTGCATTAGTTATGACAGAGTCCCTATCCGGCTTTTTTAATATCCCACCCCTATCTGAACAACAGGCCAATCGTTCATTTACATTTTACATTTTCTGCATTTAGCAGACGCTTTTATCCAAAGCGACTTACAATTATGACTAAACACAATTTTGAGCAATTGAGGGTTAAGGGCCTTGTTCAGGGGCCCGACAGTGGCAACTTGGCGGTGGTGGGGCTTGAACCGGCAACCTTTTGATTATTTGTCCAGTACCTTAACCACTGAGCTATCATGTGGTTGCTCAGCCCGGCCGGCAGGCAGAGCTGAGACTTGATACGATGTACGCGAGATCCCAGCTCTGGACTCATTGTGTGTTTTTTTTTTAATGCATTTTCTCCCTTTTTTCTCCCCCTTTAGCACGTCCAATTGCATCACGCATCCTCTCTGCCTCTGCCGATCCCTGCCCTGACCGAGGAGATCGAAGCTAACCCACATCCCCTCCGACACGTGAGCAGCAAGCCGTATGCATCTTGCCACCCACACATTGACGAGTGTGGCGCCACCTAGCGTTGCGTGCGGAGAGACACGCCCTAAGAGCACTCCTTCCTCATCTCCGTGTAGGCACCTCTAATCAGCCAGCAGAGGTCGTAGCTGCACCATTCTGACAGAGAGAGACCCACTTCCGACCCTAGTCCCGCCCATCTGAACAACAGGCCAATCGTTCTTATAGCCGCTCAGCCTCGGTCGGTAAGGCAGAACTGGATTCGATACGACGTACTCGAGATCCAGCTCCGGTTGCAGCGTGTGTTTTTTACCGCTGTGCCACCTGAGCGGCGTGCAGCACAACTTCTAACGAAAAATTACAGCTATGTGGGAGTAATGCAATATTTTGAGAGCGGACTGGTCCAATTAGCATTTTTATACAAGGCATGGAGCAACAATCATGCATCTTTACTCATTTATTCTGTCTCTTTTAATGTATTAACAATTTGTTTACAGCAGTGTAATTCACCCAACAACTAAAAATTGACATCTGAGAAAAGAAATGAATGTGTGGGGGTGGTGGGACAGGGGTGTCGGGTATGGAAGCTGCTGAAATCCGAAATATTAAACGCTCAGAGCAAACGGCTACGAACCAATCAACAGAGCCATGACTCAACAGCAGCTGCTGTCAAAGCGAGCTAGAGTTTCATTTCACTTCCAGCTTCTCGCATCTCTTTCATTTCTGTCGTCTCCTCCCGTACATCAGCCCCTCGCCGTGTTCGTCGCTCCTCCACATCTCAATAAACTGCTCGTTTATTCTCTCCCCTTCCCCCAGCTACATCCCACAACTTCCTTTCTTCATCTGTACCGCTCCAGCACTTTCGATCCCTCCCTCCGGCTGTCCGAACTTCCTGCGTGTTATTTTGCTCGATGCATCACGTTCGGGGACACGGACACAGAGAGGAACATCAAAATTTCCCTTCAGTGAGACCAGCAGCGTGGAACTGGATCGCACATTCGTCATCGCGCTGGTGCGGTTCAGCCGAGCGGCTCTAAACATGATGAACGGAGTGAGAAGAAAAATCTCGACCGCTCATCACACTCCAGCATTAGAGTTTTCTTTATTCCTCGAGGACATGACCACACTTACATTGTCCAGCTCTCGTGTTCACTCAAGAGGAAAGAATGAATATTAGAAACCAGGGGGCACAGAGACTGGAAAGACAAAACCTTGTCCGATAAATCAGAAATATCACGTGTTTCCTTTTTGTTTTCCATAACAGCTTGTGAAAAGCCTTCTTAGAAGACTAGAGGCTGTTCTAGCTGGAAATGAGGCGCTAACTCCATATTAATGCGCATACATTTGGAACAGGATGTTTAACAAGCTAATGGTCAGGTACTGACATACTCTTGACCATATAGATGCCTAAAGATAAAGCAAATGGTCTTTTTTGACTACTTGACAGGCTTAGAATAGGGAAGCGTCATTAAACGCTGACCAAACTCCAGTCAAAATCTCTTTAGTCTCTTTAGACGTCATTACCCTGAGAACACACTGACAAACTGGATCGCTCATTTGCATCCTGCTTATTAATAGAAACGTTTTAATTTGATGCAGCAATCAACCGTGCTGTTAAATGGAATGAATTAATTGCAGCCTTAGCTAAACATAATTTTCAAATCTTACCTCTCTATGCTCAGCATTTTCATACAGAAGAAAATAAGCTGCTTAGGCCAAGTTCACACTACACGACTTTCCAAGTCGTCAGGTCGCTGTACAGTTCACACTACACGACCGGATCTCTTGTAATCGGGAGTCTTTCAAGTGGGTGTGGCTTTCACACTACACGACTGATCGGCGATAGGGGGTTTCACACTACACCATCTATCACCAACTGGAATCGCAGGCGAGCTTCTCTGGTCTCCCAAACTACATTTTGTCATGAAAGCAAACATGAGAAGTGACGAGGGGTTTAATGATATCACGTCCAAAAATGCACGTCAACAAGTAGCGAGTAGGGATGTAACGATGCACCACAAGACAGTTAAAAATCGGTGCACATGTGCCACGATTCGAATCGGTTATTCATTTAAGATGAATCGATATTCACTTTAAACAGCAGAAGGCACTGGCACTATTCACCTTGCCTGGTTGGCGTCACTACAGGGTTGCCAGGTTCAGAATTTTCCAGCCAAATTTACTTATGAGGATACATTCTTTATTTGTATTATTCAATTATTTATATAATGTTTGATTTGTTTTAAAATTTCATCAGTTTTGTTTACACAATAAGCATTATTTGGCATAGTTTGCACCTACCTCAGAAATAAAAGGGCATTAATTATTTAGATAAATAAAAGGTAAGCACAAATACAGTATTTTATTTTATTTTTCTTTAAAGAGAAATAAAGAAAGCTTTGTCATAATTTATCTTCAATTTCATTTCGTTTAAAATAATCGGGAAAAAATCGTATCGTGAACCCAGTATTGTGAATTGTATCGCTTCGTGGGTAGAGTGTATCGTTACATCCCTAGTAGCGAGTGATCAAAGTTTGTGCTCTGATGTGCAGCGTAAAATCAAGGAGAAAAAATAAATGAATCTGAGTGGATTTGGCTACGCGAACAGCATGGATTGTTCTATAGTGAGTTGGAGGTTAATAAATATTTTTTGCAATGCAACATTGGTCTTACATTTTGTAGAGAACGATAAGGTCAGAAATATTGTAAAACGTGTGTATGTGCTGATGTATTCTTATATAAACTATATTATGCCCCTCCCCTGTCCCACCTTTTTACACTCCTCCCCTGTGTTTCCCCTCACACCTTATCTTGCGTTCTCATTGGCTGTTCGACATAGCACTCATTGCCAGTTGTGCAACTCAGATCCAGATATTTGACAACCTAGATATCTCTCTTCGGTCGTGCTCGGCGGAGTAGTTCACACACAGCGATTGAGAGCCGAGTTTCGATCGCCGAGCAAATGCCGAGTTGCTCCCGAGCCGACAAATCTAGCGCCGACCAGTCGACGAGCGAAAATCAGGGCAAAAATCGTGTAGCGAGAACTAGGCATTAGGGAACAGGTTACTACGGTGTGGACTGCAGGGTGGGACCAGTGATGACAAGCTAATGAGGTTAACAAAGTTTTTAGTCCAGATGTTATAAGAAACACACACACCCTGGCACACTAGAGTTTCATTAAGAGGTCAGAACCTGGCGTTATGTGAGCACGTGAAGGGATTAGGGGGTGTGTTCGTAGAGTTTAGAAATACACCACTGTAATCAGTGTAATCAGTGTAAGTGAGGCTCTGTTGAAAAGGACATTCAGACCTAGTCTCAATCCCAAAGATGGGATGATTAGAGGTGTATGGGCGTTCACTTCTGCTTTTTTAATTCACAGTGAGTTTTTTCAGTGACCAATAGACTTTTCTCAGACTGTCCAGGATACATGTTTTACAACCCCAAATCAGAAAAAGTTGGGACAGTATGGAAAATGCAAAAAACACAGAGTTTCTTACATTTACTTTGATTTTATTTGATTACAGACAGGATGAACCTGAGATATTTCATGTTTTATCTGCTCAACTTCATTTCATTTATTAATAAACATCCATTCCTGCATTTCAGGCCTGCAACACATTCCAAAAAAAGTTGGGACAAAGTAAATCAAAGCTCTAAGTAAAGCATTTACCACTTTGTAATGTTGCCATTCCTTTTCACCACACTTAAAAGACGTTTTGGCACCGAGGATACCAAGTGATTTAGTGTTCAAGGTTTCCACACATTCTCTATTGGGGACAGGTCAGGACTGCAGGCAGGCCAGTTCAGTACCCGTACCCTCTTCCTCCGCAGCCGTGCCTTTGTAATGTGTGCAGCATGTGGTTTTCCATTGTCTTGTTGGAAAATGCACGGACGTTCCTGGAGAAGATGACGTCTTGAAGGCAGCACATGTTGCTCTAAGATCTCAATGTACTTTTCTGCATTAATGCTGCATCACAGAAGTGTAAATGACCTTTGCCAAGGGCACTGACACAACCCCATACCATGACAGACCCTGGCTTTTGGACTTGTTCCTGATAACAGTCTGGATGGTCCTGTTCGTCTTTGGTCCAGAGCACATGGCATCCATTTTTTCCAAAAAGACCTGGAATGCTGATTCATCTGACCACAATACACGTTTCCACTGTGGAAACGGTCCATCCTAGATGCCTCAGAGCCCAGAGAAGTCGACGCTGCTTCTGGACATGGTTAACATAAAGCTATATTTTTGCACAGTGAAGTTTTAAGTGGCATTTGTTCATGTAACTCTGTATTGTCGTGCTTGACAAAGGTTTGCCAAAGTAATCCCTCACCCATGTGGTTATATCAGCTATTGTTGAGTGGCGGTTCTTGATGCAGTGCCATCTGAGGGATCGGAGATCACTGCTGTTCAGCTTAAGCTTGCACACTTGGCCTTTATGCACTAAAATTCCTCCTGATTCCTTAAATCGTTTAATGATATTATGCACTGTAGAGGGAGAAATATGCAAATCCCTTCCAATCTTTCTTTGAGGTTCATTGTTTGTGAACATTTCAATCATTTTCTCACACATTCGTTGACAAACTGGAGATCCTCTGATCATCTTTGCTTATCAAAGACTCAGCCTGTCCTGGATGCTGCTTCTGTACCATACCATGATTACAATCACCTGTTTGGAATCACATCAATATTTAGTTGTTTTCACCTCATTTCTAGCCCTAAATTGCCTCCGTCCCAACTGTTTTTGGAATGTGTTTCAGGTCTGAAATGCAGGAATTGATGTTTATTAATAAATGAAATGAAGTTGAGCAGATAAAACATGAAATATCTCAGGTTCAAACTGTCTACAATCAAATAAAAGTCAAAATAAATGTAATGCATTTAAATGCATTTGTATTTTATTCGCATTTTCCATACTGTCCCAACTTTTTTCTGATTTGGGGTTGTAAAAAACAAGCTTTAACAAAAAAAAAAAAGAAAAAGAAAAAAAAAAAAGAAAAAGAAGCAGCATGTTCAGTGCAGAACACAAAAGCAAAAAGCAGACCTTGTCTCCACTCTGAAGAACGACGGGATGTGCTACTCTTTCGAAAGCAAACACAATGACACGCCACCGTGGGTTTCTTTTTCAGGCCGAGAGTGCATATAAATATGTTTATTCACATCTGAAGCTCGGGGAGCGAGACCGGGAGTGAAATCTCGCACCTAACTGCCAGGGCTTCCTCCCTCCAGCTGGTCACAGGGTGCACGCTAGACCCACGATGCACTGCTTTCCAACAGAGGCCTGAATCTAAAACAGTGAAGGACTAAATAGTGGCTGCACAGCTAGAACATCCAGTTCAAGTCGAACGCTTGGTTGCACATTGATAACAGGTACAAATTTAACATTACAAAATAAATGCCATGCATCAGTTTGGGGAGGGCTCTGTTCGGTTGCATGATCGCATCCCTGGGCACAAAGCAAGGTCTACAGACAAGGTCTTCGCATTCTTCACGTCTTTCTCCCAATCTAGCTGTTTCGAATTCCCCTGATTATAATGCCTCTGCTGCTTGTATCTAGCAACTCCAGTGACCAGCACATCTGTCATCAACATCCTCTGGATAAATAATGTCAGATTTTATGGTGCAATATCAGTGCCAACTTCACAAATGCCTAGGTGGCACAGCTGGATAATCCACTAGCACACCAGTGCTGGGAACACCCCGAGTTCGAAACTCAGCACTGCTACTGGTCAGCTGAGCAACCCCTAGTGGACATAACTGGCAATGTGTGCAGACAAAACGGGCCATCAATTCTGGTGTGTTAGTGTGTGTTGTGCTGGTATAAGTGGATAAGAGTTTTTAACCACCTCACTGTCCCTGCTGGACTGAGAATAGTCCACCAACCAAAAATATCCAGCCAATAGCGCCCCGTGGGCAGCGTCCTGTGACCACTGATGAAGGTCTAGAAGATGACCAACTCAAACAGCAGCAATAGATGAGCGATCGTCTCTGACTTTACATCTACAAGGTGGACCAACTAGGTAGGAGTGTCTAATAGAGTGGACAGTGAGTGGACACGGTGTTTAAAAACTCCAGCAGCATACCAGCACGACACACACCATGTCAGTGGCACTGCAGTGCTGAGAATGATCCACCACCCAAATAATACCTGCTCTGTAGTGGTCCTGGGAGAGTCCTGACCATTAAAGAATGGTGAAAAAAGCAGGTTAAAAAACATGCAGAGAAACCAATGGACCACAGTCAGTAATTGTAAAACTACAAAGTGCTTCTATATGGTAAATGGAGCTGATAAAATGGACAGTGAGTGTGGAAACAAGGAGGTGGCTTTAATATATAGGATGTCCAAACCTCTGGGAACAGGTTACTACGGTATGGACGGTACAGTAAGCCGTGTTTGGCTCCGGGGTGGGACCGGTGATGACAAGCCAATGAGCTTAACAAAGTTTTCAGTCCGTACGTTATCAGAAACACACACACCACACACACACCACACACACCACACACACCACACACACCACACACACCACAAACCCTGGCACACTACGGTTTCATTAGGAGGTCAGAACCCGGTGTTATCTGAGCACGTGAAGCGATTAAGGGCTGCAGTCTGTAGTGGCGTAGTCTTTAGAAATGCGCCACTGTAATCAGTCCCTGTAAGTGAGGCTCTGTTAAAAAGGACATCGAGAGCTAGTGTCGCTCCCAAACACGGCTGATTAGCGGCGTATCGGAACTCACTCCTGCGGTCTCAAGGCCACCCACAGCGCGACTCATTAATCCAGTACTAAACGCTACAGTTCAACTATAGCTACAGCTATTTAACATAATCACACACAATCACTACAGAAAGTGTGGAAGCGAAGTGAGAACGAGTAACATGTGTCATGCAGGGGATGAGTGCAGATTTACTTGGATCCAGGACTCACAGAAGGCCTGGATACCACGCCGGATGCCCTTCCTGACACAACCCTCCCCATTCATCCGGGCTTGGGACCGGAACTACAATGCACTGGTTTGTGCATCTAGCGGCTAGGTACATATAGGACAATTCAGTGTTTCCAATTATCCTGGTGGCTAGGGGTGGGCGATATGGCCCTAAAATAATATCACGATATTTCAGGTTATTTTTGCGATAACGATATTTTTGGCGATATAACAAAACACTGAAAAATATTTTATTTATTTCGAGAAAACACTATTGCAAAAAAAAATAATGTTCAGGTTTTATTTAGAATTAATATAAGTTAACACTTCGTAGAAAAATGTAAGAAGTATGTAAGAACTACGCACACTTTTCTGTATTTTGTCTTTCCAGTAAAAATAATGTAACATAATGTAATGGCGGAGTCAGACAATTTCCATAGGGGTGACCAGACTAGAACCATTGCTCACACAGGGGTGGCACAGAAACTGATACCTTTTTATCAGTTGGCAGTTTATCATTTGGCTGCCAACTTGTATATAATGATGACCCTTAATTGAACCACAGAACATGCCAGTGTGAATGCATGGAAAACTAATTTTAAAACGGATAACTGCCCAATCTGGCAACACTGGAACGCGCAGAGCCCGGTGGGCCTTTACTCGTACAATTACTACTAAGTACAGTAGTAGTAGTACTAAGCAGTAGTAGTACTACATCTGTGTTGGTGGTTGACATTAATGTTGAGAGTATTCCTGCACTGTTTGGTGGAGGTGCGCCGTTGAATTGCGTCCCTGTGTAAACCTGCGTGCAGAAATACTGCGTGCAAAAAAGTTGCCGGCAAAGCGGTGGTTGGGATTCGGGTTGCCAAAGATTAACTTATGGTGGACTTGGAGTTTTCGGAACGAGCTCCTCCACCGCAGAGCCGCGTTCCGCCATACTCGTCGCTGTGCCCAAATGACTCACGTAACGAACGTACGCGATTTGCGTAGCTGTGTGACGTCATTACGTAAACAACGCAGAATATCGTTATTATTACGATATGGGATTTTTTGTATCGTTTAAAAAATTATACCGGTATTATCGTGAACGATACGATATAGCACACCTCTACTGGTGGCATGTTTTTGGACTGTGGGAGGAAACCGGAGCACCCGGAGGAAACCCACGCAGACACGGTGAGAACATGTAAACTCCGCACAGAAAGAACCCGGACCGCCCCGCCTGGGGATCGAACCCAGGACCTTCTTGCTGTGAGGCGACAGTGCTACCCTCTAAGCCACCGTGCCGCCCTTCTAAACACATTTAACACGGTCTAAATATAAGAATCAAGACTGGCCTGGGGCAGTAGGGACAGGAAGGAGGACACATCCTCCCCCCACAATTTAACCCCTTGTTTTCAGTAACCCCACTCTCTCTTCCTTCCAGCTGATGACACAAGGGTCAGGGAACAAAAGAGGAGAACGTCCACCCATCAGCCTGAGGGAACAAGGCTACCGATTTAGAAGGCAGCCAGGGGGTGCACATCTGACACTAAAAATGCCAGTCGACCAATGAAAACACACGGTTCAAAGGTCAAACCACGAGCCACCTTAACAAAATCGCCTGTCAAAAGTCATTGCATTTAAGTTGTTTTTTTCTCCCTTGAGTTAAACCCAGTTGAAAAAGAATAATAACATTTACATAATAATCAGGTCTCTTTAGTTAACTTAAGCTAGATATTGAGTAACCGTTTGGGGGGTCTTGGGAGGTCAGGCAGCTTTCTTTTAATTAAGGAGATTTGACATCTAGGGAATGTCAACAAAAGCTACGGCTATCAGCAGTGCTGAAATCAAGCACTCGCACCCAAGCTAGCTCACAATGACGAAGAATTATTATGTATGTTGTGAATTTTAAAGATTTCTGAACGTTTTTTGGAACTGAATGACTGGAACACTTCAGCAAAAAAGAAATAGTCACAAATAAGTTTTTATTTATTAATTACTTGGGGTTTAACGCCACGTTTAACACATACACCGATCAACCATAACATTAAAACCACCTCCTAGTTCTACAATTATTGAATGTAGTCCATCTGTTTCTCTATATACTTTTTTTAGCCTGCTTTCATGCTGTTCTTCAATGGTCAGGACCCCCACAGGACCACTACATAGCAGGTGTTATTTAGGTGGTGGATCATTCTCAGCACTGCAGTGACACTGACATGGTGGTGGTGTGTTAGTGTGTGTCGTGCTGGTATGAGTGGATAAGACAGCAGCGCTGATGAGTTTTAAACCCCTCACTGTCACTGCTGGACTGAGAATAGTCCACCAACCTATAAAATATCCAGCCATCAGCACCCCGTGGGCAGCGTCCTGTGACCACTGATGAAGGTCTAGAAGATGACCAACTCAAACAGCAGCAATAGATGAGCGATCGTCTCTGACTTTACATCTACAAGGTTGGCCAACTAGGTAGGAGTGTCTAATAGAGTGGACAGTGAGTGGACACGGTGTTTAAACACTCATACCAGCACAATACACACTAACACACCACCACCTTGTCATTATCACTGCAGTGCTGAGAATGATCCACCACCTAAGTGATACATGCTCTGTGGTGGTCCTGTGTGGGTCCTTTAGGGGGCTAAAAGCATGCAGAGAAACAGATGGACTACATTCAGTAATTGTAGAACTACAAAGTGCTTTTATATGGTAAGTGGAGCTGATAAAATGGACAGTGAGTGTAGAAACAAGGAGGTGGTTTTAATGTCATGGCTGATCGGTGTATGTGTCATTTAACGGTAAGAATTAATATTATAGTTCCAGGCATGTATATTTGGGGTATTCTGTTAGGATGTTTTATCGTGAGAGGTATTTGGCAGATGTTACATGTTGGGGGTCTTCAGTTGAAGAAAACTAAAAGGGTCTATAAACCACACTGTGCGGCCAAGAGTAAATGAACACCTGACCGTTTGTTGGACATCCCATTGCAAAACAACAGGCCCCAGATGTTGGATGAGAAGTTCTGGCTCAAAACTGACATTTCAATTCATTCCAAAGGTGTTAACCAGGGTTAGCGTAGCGGCATTTCGCAGATCGCTGGCGTTCTTCGACACCAAACTCGTCAGACCACATTTTTGGACCTCGTTTTATGCAAAGGAGGACGGTCAACTTGGAAATGAGTTTGGTGTGGAAAATCTCCAGTGGTGTTCAGAGAGCCCTGACCTCAACCTAACTGGACAAGTTTGTGATGAACTGGAATGCTGATTGTGATTGTGAGCCAGGTTCTCTCATCCAGTATCAGTGCCTGACCTCATAAATCTGTTGACTAAATTCCCACAGATACCTTCTTAGAAGAATGGAGGCTGTTCTGTATCTCCAATTCACCTCACTTGCATAGCTTTGGACTGTGGGAGGACCAGCCAACACACACGGTTGCCAAGAAGACGTGGGGCACGTAGGACCCACCCATTAGACACGCACATACACACATTCAGACAGGTAAAGACAGACTGAAGATAGCTAAGCTCTGTAGAAAACACATGGTGCAGGTATAAACCTGTATAGTAAGTGTGTGTGTGTGTGTGTGTGTGTGTGTGTGTGTGTGTGTGTGTGTGTGTTGAAATGTAAAACCTGATTTCACAAAGCCCCCCCAGCACTGTTAGATTCCAATGGTAATGTGCTTTACACCACACTTTTTTTCAAGCGACCCAAGCAACTCTGTACAATCTGGTCCCACTGTGGTTTACAAGATGTAACAAAGCCTCCACAAAGGCGCCCAGGTGGCACAGCGGGATATTCCGCTAGCCCACCAGCGCCGATATTCTGAACTCCTCGGTTCGAAACTTAGCGTTGCCACCGGTCAGCTGGGCGCCACCCAGCAGGCATAATCGACAGTGCCTGCGATGTTTCTGCTAGGGCTGGATGACCGGACTATGGGGGTGGGATCTAGCAGTTCCACAGGACCATGGAACGCATGAACAGGTTTCTTATACATCCAAATGGGAAAAAATACCTTGAAACTCAACGACGCCACTCCCAGAACCAACTGACGTCGAGTTTTAAGGCACCACTGTACTTGAATTTATTTACATTCCCAGATGGTCGGGTCGAGCAGTGGTCTATTATGCTAGCCCACCTGAGCTGAGATCTGGGTTTGAATCTTAGCGGTGCTAATGGCCATCTGGGTGTCTAAACAGACATGATTGAATAGAAGTAACCGTCAGATGAATAGAAGCTTCAGGTTTTCAGACGTTTGTTTCATGTTCTCAGACTTCTAAGGAAGCATAGCACAACCTGTACAAAACACATGGTGCATGTGTAGACCTGTGTGTAGACCTGTGTGTGTGTGTGAGGTACGACAGGAGTTTCCATCATCAGATAAACTTGTAACACTAATGAAAGACCCACATGCCCAACGTATTCCAAAAAAGAAAAACAAAAACAACCCAAGATCGAGCTCACCTGTAATCTAAGGTGAAAGAAAACGCAGCATTTACACCCACACATGCTCCACACGCTACACTCTTACCCACACCCTTGCCCCGAGGCACAATATATCAGAGGGTGTGTATCCCAAGCTACAGCTGGATCACCTCGCACCTCCCTCTTGCGAAATGTAACCTCCGGGTACAGATACAAAAAGGCTAGAACACAGACTCCTCACAGACTGCAGGCTACACCCATACACAAACACTGCATCCAAATGCACAGGACTGGCGCTGTTAGCTAACGTGCTAACGTCAGGTCATTAGCTTAATGACTGAAAGCCAGAAAGTTAGAATTTGGAAAACAACAACCAAAAAAAAAACTGAACTATTTAAACACAAACCCAGTTGAGAGGAATAAACAAGGATCTGGCAACTGCTTCCAGCAAAACAACTGCTGATAATTTACAGCAAGATTTAAAAGGCTAAATAAATGATGTGCAAAACTGGCTTTTGCTGATTGTCTGATGTATGCAATTTACGGGTTGCCAGAAATATCAAATGTAAACTACAACATCTGGAGGCGTGCACCAGAGTTGAACATAATGCAAGAATTACAAAATAAAAAAAGTACATCTAGCACGGAGTTGGTCCGGCTGTGCATATGTCTGTATGTGTCTAAGCTCAACTTATTTGTCCTCCACCATACTTCACAGCTACATAGACTATGATATAAGAACATTCCTCTCCCTTCCTAATTACTGAATGCAGCCACACCCATTACTTAAAGGTCTGCAAGTTCATTTATTTATTTTTTCATTTTGTCTTCATGTTTCTTGCATCACTTTATCCTGATCAGGGTCACAGAGGGTCCGGTAAAAAAAAAAAAACTTTAACTCATTCCTCCTCCACCATACTTTACAGCTACACTACGTACATGCACATAATAACAGAGCAGATCTTTTAAATGCACCTATTGCTTAAAGGTCTATGAGTTCAGTTATTCATTTTATCTTCATGGCTTGAACTGCTTTATCCTGGTCAGGGTCACAGAGGGTCCAGTTTCCCCAGAATCATATCCCACAGATGCGTCGGCCATGTTTCTCTAGGGTTCGTTGTATGCACAGGTTTCTAGTGTTAGCTTTTTTCCTTATATGGAAGTAAAAGGCTCATTTGAACCATCAAAAACTGCTACTCAATCCTCCTCCACCATACTTCACAGCTACATTACATGCACCTAATTACTGAGAGCAGATCTTTCAGATGCACCGATTGCTTAAAGGTCTGCAAGTTCATTTACTTGTTTTTTCATTTTGTCTTCATGTTTCTTGCACTGCTTTATCCTGGTCAGGGTCACAGAGGGTCCTGGTTACCCCAGAATAACTGAGGACAGCTGTGCAACACATCCCACAGACGTGTCAGTCATGCTCTTCCATGACAAACTCAGCAAACCGTTTCTCTACGGTTCGTTCTATGCAGGTTTTTCCTTACATGGAAGTAAAAAGGCTCCCTTGATTCGCAACTCATTTCTCCTCCACCATACTTCACAGATACACTACATGCACCTAATTACTGCAGACGCACCAATTGCTTAAAGGTCTGTTGGTTTAGTTATTATAATTTTTTATTTATCGTCATGTTTCCTACACCGCCTTATCCTGGTCAGGGACGCAGAGGGTTCGGTTTCCCCCGAATCACTGAGGACAGCTGTGCAACACATCCCACAGATGTGTCAGTCATGTTCTTCCATGACACACTCAGCAAACCGTTTCTCTACGGCTCGTTCTATGTACACTCCGACTTACCTCCTCCACCATACTTCACAGTTATTACTGAGAGCAGATCTTTCAGACGCACCTATTGCTTAAAAGTCTGTTGGTTCAGTACAGAATCACTGGGGACAGGATGCCAGCCCATCAAGGGACCTTGGTCGTTCACCTGCAGACAGGCAAATTGTGTCTACATGTAGACGCCCGACCAGCCAATACCACTGCTGTGGATTCGAACCCCACTTCTTAGCAGTAACCACCAAGCGCACCACATCATGAATGTGTCTCTATATCTCTGTCTGTGTCCCCATGTCTGAGTGTATCTGTCTGTATGTGCGGATCTGTGCGGGTTCTATAAGTCCGAGCCTGTGTGTGTCCGTGTGTCTCTGTCCGACTGAGTTAAGTACAGCGTTGGCTGGAGGGCTTTGGCCTTAACAAGAGGGTGCCGTGACACAGGGCTGAGCCAGCCAGAGGTCTTTGCGGCGTGAATGACGTCATCACAAAGGGCCAGTGTGAGTCAAAGTGGCGTGGCCGGTCACGGGAGGGAATAAACAGCAACCCTACTGAGGGCATCATCATCCTGAGTGGTGAGCGGACCAGAAACACTCATGCTGGCAGAATTGGGAAAATGAAAAGCTTCACACATCAAAGCGAGGAGTGTATGAAGAAACCTATCCCATGATGCTGAGCAGCCGCTGACTGATTTTAGCTCACGTGCCGACTTTTATATATTCCAGTCACACAGATGCTTTGTCATAGAATGCCACATTTCTTTTTTTTTCCCCCTTTTATCATGCTTCCTCTCCACCAATGCCGATCCCTGCTCTGATTGAGGAGAACAAAGCTAACCCACGCCCCCTCCGACACGTGGGCAGCATGCCGTATGCATCTTATCACCTACACTTTGACGAGTGCAGTGCAGCTCAGCACTGTGTACGGAGAGACACACCCTGAGAGCACTCTTCTCTCATCTCTGTGCAGGTGCCATCAATCAGCCAGCAGAGGTCGTGATTGCATTAGTTACGAGTCCCTATCCGGCTTAATCCCACCCATATCTGAACAACAGGCCAATCGTTGTTCATGTGGCCGCTCAGCCTAGCCGGCAGGCAGAGCTGGGATTCGATACGATGTATTCGAGATCCCAGCTCTGGTTCCAGCGTGTGTTTTTATCACCGAACCACATCTGGTGAATTCTAAGTGTGCTGTCATGAAGCGGGAACATCGAGGAGCAAGAACAGCTCAGTACAATTTCTTACTACTAAATTTAATCATCAACCTTTACATTTTAACAAAGAAGCGTTTGCACAGCCGCTCAGGTGGCGCAGCGGTAAAGTACGCTAGCGCACCAGAGTTGGGTTTCTAGATACATCGTATCGAAACTCAGCTCTGCCTTTCCGACTGGGTTGGGCGGCAGTATGAACAACGTTTGGCTGTTGTTCAGGGTTAGGGGTAGAGCATAGGTCCTCATAACTGGTACGACTGCGGCCCCTGCTGGTTGACTGACGGTGCCTGCACAGGGCTGAGGAATAACATTGAGGGGGGTGTGACCCTCCGTGCGCAGTGTCTCTCGGTGTATGAACTCGGCTCGTGCAGGCGAAAAATGCAGGCTGTACTGATTGCGTGCCGGAGGGGGCGCAAGTCAGTTGAGTGGGGTCCTCAGTCAGCGGCAAAAAAGGTCGAATCAGTATAGAGAACACAGGGGGGGGGGGGGGTTTGATAATTAAAAAAAAAAAAAAAAAAAAAAAAAAAAAAAAAAGGCGTTTGCACACACATGGGAAGAACATGCACTTTACCTGGGCATCGAACCCAGGACCTTCTTGCTGTGAGGCGACAGTGCTACCCACCGAGCAACCATGCCACCCGAAGAGCCACAGAATAACAGATGCTCTTCCAGACAAGCATGAAGTCGGCAGGCTGCTTCTTTTAACAAGCTAGCCGTGGATTCCCGGACAGAGCCATAATACAGGAGGGTCACGCTATGCTCTCTGTGAATGATCCACCACTTGTGGTCACCTCGACCAGACAGCAGAGGTTGCACTTCTGCAGCGGCAAATAGGAGAAATTCCATCAACCTTCTCCTATGAGGCAGAACCAATTGTGTCTGTTCGGAGCCCAGCCAGGTCGATAGCACTGCTGAGATTTGTACTTGACAATCAGATCACTCTGCAGAGCGTATTAGACCATTTGAGCAGCAAAAATGCTATTAGCCAGCTAGCACCAGGAGCTAAATTAACTTTGAACTAACACGATATGTCTTTTGATTTTAAACTTATTAAAAAAAACATATACAGTGTATCACAAAAGTGAGTACACCCCTCACATTTCTGCAGATATTTAAGTATATCTTTTCATGGGACAACACTGACAAAATGACACTTTGACACAATGAAAAGTAGTCTGTGTGCAGCTTATATAACAGTGTAAATTTATTCTTCCCTCAAAATAACTCAATATACAGCCATTACTGTCTAAACCACCGGCAACAAAAGTGAGTACACCCCTAAGAGACTACACCCCTAAATGTCCAAATTGAGCACTGCTTGTCATTTTCCCTCCAAAATGTCATGTGACTCGTTAGTGTTACTAGGTCTTAGGTGTGCATAGGAAGCAGGTGTGTTCAATTTAGTAGTACAGCTCTCACACTCTCTCATACTGGTCACTGAAAGTTCCAACATGGCACCTCATGGCAAAGAACTCTCTGAGGATCTTAAAAGACGAATTGTTGCGCTACATGAAGATGGCCAAGGCTACAAGAAGATTGCCAACACCCTGAAACTGAGCTGCAGCACAGTGGCCAAGATCATCCAGCGTTTTAAAAGAGCAGGGTCCACTCAGAACAGACCTCGCGTTGGTCGTCCAAAGAAGCTGAGTGCACGTGCTCAGCGTCACATCCAACTGCTGTCTTTGAAAGATAGGCGCAGGAGTGCTGTCAGCAATGCTGCAGAGATTGAAAAGGTGGGGGGTCAGCCTGTCAGTGCTCAGACCATACGCCGCACACTACATCAAATTGGTCTGCATGGCTGTCACCCCAGAAGGAAGCCTCTTCTGAAGTCTCTACACAAGAAAGCCCGCAAACAGTTTGCTGAAGACATGTCAACAAAGGACATGGATAACTGGAACCATGTCCTATGGTCTGATGAGACCAAGGTTAATTTGTTTGGTTCAGATGGTCTCAAGCATGTGTGGCAGCAATCAGGTGAGGAGTACAAAGATAAGTGTGTCATGCCTACAGTCAAGCATGGTGGTGGGAATGCCATGGTCTGGGGCTGTATGAGTGCAGCAGGTGTTGGGGAGTTACATTTCATTGAGGGACACATGAACTCCAATATGTACTGTGAAATACTGAAGCAGAGCATGATCCCCTCCCTCCGGAAACTGGGTCGCAGGGCAGTGTTCCAGCATGATAATGACCCCAAACACACCTCTAAGACGACCACTGCTTTATTGAAGAGGCTGAGGGTAAAGGTGATGGACTGGCAGAAGCATGTCTCCAGACCTAAACCCAATAGAACATCTTTGGGGCATCCTCAAGCGGAAGGTGGAGGAGCGCAAAGTCTCGAATATCCGCCAGCTCCGTGATGTCGTCATGGAGGAGTGGAAAAGCATTCCAGTGGCAACCTGTGAAGCTCTGGTAAACTCCATGCCCAGGAGAGTTAAGGCAGTTCTGGGAAATAATGGTGGCCACACAAAATATTGACACTTCAGGAACTTTCACTAAGGGGTGTACTCACTTTTGTTGCCGGTGGTTTAGACATTAATGGCTGTATATTGAGTTATTTTGAGGAAAGAATAAATTTACACTGTTATATAAGCTGCACACAGACTACTTTTCATTGTGTCAAAGTGTCATTTTGTCAGTGTTGTCCCATGAAAAGATATACTTAAATATCTGCAGAAATGTGAGGGGTGTACTCACTTTTGTGATACACTGTATAGTATAAAATTGGATATATGTAGGAACTGGGTGTTGCACAATGAGGGAGCTCATGGGGGGGGTGGTCTAAATTTTTTGGCTTATATACTATATACACAGTACCTCTTGCATTTGCCACTGACAGTTTCTCAAATTTTGTCATATCCGATTCCCTTTAGTAGCACAAAACATCATCACACACACACATGACTCCGGTGGTGGCCGAGAGGGGTTGAAGGCTAGCACAGACGTCCTCGAACATGTTTAGAAAAAAAAGTGGTGACTTCACATATGCAGTTGTTGGACGGTGCAGGTTAATCTACACCAACTAGTTAGTAGGCCTACACGAATGACCGTGGACACAGGTTGAGAGAAATGAGAGAAATGACAGGGTAACAATCTACCTATCTCAAGGGCTGCACACAAAGTACAAAGCCACCATCGGTTAAAATAAAACCAGCCGTTCAATCTGTCTCACACAAACAAAAGGTGACCCTTGAGCATGTTTGCACAGTAAATCGGACTCTTAAACTAGCGCAGACTTCCTTTGGAGCGCAGGACGTTCCTGCTGATTTGTTCAACCATAAAAGCTTCAGCTCGCAATGTCTTGCAAGACGAATGTGAAGCTTTTCACCAGATTTTGCTCTAGAAACATTACATTTCATTAATCGCTGATTATTTTATCCTAGTCGGGGTGAACGCGGGTCCAGTTCTACTGGGAAACACTGGCCACTAGGCAGGAATACCAATCCAGTGCAGAGCTTCGGCTTTTGACCCCTTATAGCCTCTTCTGCCAAGTTCACACTACACGACTTTCTGATTTGCCGGGTCGCTGTACAGTTCACACTACACGACTGAATCTATTGCACTCGGGAGTCTTTTCAGTCGGTGTATAATTCACACTACACGACTGATCGGTGATGGGGGTTTCACACTACACCATCTATCACCAACTGGAATCGAAGCGAGCTTCTCGGGTCTCCCAAATATCGTTTTGTCACGAAAACAAACGCGATACCACGTCCAAACATGCACGTCAACAAGTAGCAAGCGATCAAAGTTTGTGCGCGTAAAAACAAAGAGAAAAAAAAAATGAATCTTAGTGGATTTTGCTTGGATTGCTCTATAGTGAGTTTGAGGTTAATTAATATTTTTGCAATGCAACGTTGGTGTTTCGTAGAGAACAATCAGGTCAGAAATACTGTAAAACTTGTGTGTGTGTGCCGGTGTATTACGATATACAGTAATCCCTCGCTATATCGTGCTTCGACTTTTGCGGCTTCACTCTATCGTGGATTTTATATGCAAGCATGTCTAAATATAAATCGCGGATTTCTGCCGACAAGGAGTCTTTTTATTTCTGATACATGCTTCCTCAGTTGGTTTGCCCAGTTGATTTCATACACGGGACGCTATTGGCGGATGGCTGAGAAGCTACCCAATCAGAGCACGCGGTTAAGAATCCTGGGTGCTGATTGGCTCAGCGAAGGAGAGACGCATTAGATTCTGCTTTATGCTGTATAACTGTGCAGGAAATGTTTATAAGAGTGTGGGAGGGTTTATAAGGGCTTAAAATATATAAAAATAACCATATAAACACATGGTTTTTACTTCGCGGATTTTCACCTTTCGCGGGGGGTTCTGGAACGCAACCCCCGCGATCGAGGAGGGATTACTGTAAACTGTATTAAGCCCCTGTACAGCCACACTCCTCCCATGCATGTATCCTGCGTTCGACATAGCACTCATTGCCAGTTGTGCAACTCGGATTGAGATATCCGACATGCTAGAAATCTCGATCTGGTCGCTCGGCGAGTGCAGTGTTCGCTGCACCACCTGTGCACCCGTATGGCGCATTTACATTAAAAGCGGCAAAAACGCTTTTGCGCCGACTAAGCCGCTGTTTTCTATGGAGTGTGACGGAGCTCTTTAGCTTGCCGGCGCGCACCCTACACTTTTCCTGTGATGGGCTCGCGATAAACTTTGACCTGGTTTGCCGCTTGCCTTTGCGAAGCGCCTCCCATGAGACGAACTGTTTGATATGACACGGTAAAAGCCACTCAGGCTGTACGAACAACACTTAACGTGATTTATTGTACTGTTCATGTGTCTGTCTTTTTTTCTTTTTTACCCCTTTTTCTCCAACTTTAGCGCATCCAATTTCTACCCATCAATCATCCTCTCACTAATGCTGGTCCCTGCTCCTGATTGGGGAGGACGAGGCTGCTCCACGCCCCCTCCGACATGTTGCACAGCAATTGAACATCTTATCACCTACACTTGACGAGTGCAGTGCGGTACAGCGCTGTGCATGGAGGGCCACACCCCCTACCGCACTCCTTCCCCATCTCTGTGCTGAGAGTCTGAGAGAGAGTCCCCATCCGGCTTTAGTACCGCCCCTTATCTGAACAACAGGCCAATCGTTGTTCATGTGGCCACTCAGCCTCAGCCGGCAAGGCAGAGCCGAAATTCGATACGATGTATTGAACAGCGTGTGTTTTATCGCTGCGCCACCCGAGCGGCTCAAGTGTCTTTCTTTTAATACATTAAACCACGTTAAGCTTTTGTTTTTAATGATGGGTATTTTAGATTCTCGGAAAAGTTGATTCTCACCATTTCTCAGCACCTTAAGCTATAACACAAGTTTAAAAGTGAAACAGAGGGAAATGTGCTAAACACAGATACATGTGTGGATTTGACAGGTTATTCCACATAAATGAATATTCGTCTCATGCAATGAAAAGAAAACACATCGTTGGGAGCCCGGTCTCGTCGATAGCACCCCGAGTTTTGTATTTGGGAACTTGAGCTGTTCATGGTGGAGGGCTAGCCAATCAGATCCTTAAGCATTAGACCATAGGAGCGGCAAATTTAGCCAGGAGCGAAATGGTGATAGATATCCATATAGAGATGATGGCGTTTTACTGCACCGTTCAAGCCTAGCGCTGAGCAAAGCTGCAGTTTGCTTCGAGGCTAACATTGAAGCGCAAAACGCTTCCCATGTTTAAGATGCAGAGAGGACCACTTTATGTTCTTTGTATGTCCCCGCTGCTCATGCCGACACCTCAACCAGACAGTAGGCGTGATCTTTGCAGGGGCATGAAGGTGACTGACACTTACAGCCACCTGTGCTTGTACAGCAGTGCCAGACCATGTTTCAGACCGTCTGCCACCAAGCACCCGACTTCTGCTTCTTTAAACGCGGCAGACTGAGCCCAGGCGGCAGGGTGACATTTGTTCCTCGGGCCATTTCAGCTCCTGACACCTAGCACTTTTTTTTTTTCTTTCATGCCGCGTCTCGTCCCATCCTCCAGCCCTTGTTCCGATTCCCTTCACGCCTTCCACCCCCGTTCGTCTGAAACCTTTATGGGCTTGACAGCTGCGCATGTCGGTGAAGCGACGCACCACGTGTGATGTTTACTTCATTAGTGCGCTCAGCTCGTCACGTTCGGGTAGACAGACAGAGCGAGAGAGATGTGCAGGGTGGCAACCGGGGCATATAGGTGGTGGCTGGGTGAAGATGAAAAAAAAAAAAAAAGAAAGAGGTCAAAGAGCACGCTGGTACTCATGAGCCCCAGCATTTGCTCTGTAATCTCTGAGATGAGAGCTGCTTAACCCGAAACAGGTGCATCTTCCTCTATCAGGCTTCAACATGAAAGACTATGTAAATGTATCCAAACAGACATTTCAAAATTATGTGGACACCCCTCTTGATCTAAGCGATTCAGCCACATCTAGTCTAACAGGTGTATAAAGTCAACTTATTTTTAACATCATGGATTTTAACACAGTCATTGTATCTCCAATTCACCTTACCGGAGCTCCCGGAGGAAAGACACTCAGACTTGTTTCTACACTCACTGTCCATTTTATCAGCTCCACTTACCATATAGAAGCACTTTGAAGTTTTACAATTACTGACTGTAGTCCATCTGTTTCTCTACATACTTTAAGCTTGCTTTCACTCTATTCTTCAATGGTCGGGACCCCCACAGGACCACTACAGAGCAGGTATTATTTAGGTGGTGGATCATTCTCAGCACTGCAGTGACACTGACATGATGGTGTTGTGTTAGTGTGTGTTGTGCTGGTATGTATGGATCAGACACAGCAGTGCTGCTGGAGTTTTTAAACACCGTGTCCACTCACTGTCCACTATTAGACACTCCTACCTAGTTGGTCCACCTTGTAGATGTAAAGTCAGAGACGATCGCTCATCTATTGCTGCTGATGAGTTGGTCATCAATAAGACCTTCATCAGTGGTCACAGGACGCTGCCCACATGGCGCTGTTGGCTGGATATATTCTTAATTCAGCAGTGACAGTGAGGTGTCTGATCCACTCATACCAGCACAACACACACTAACACACCACCACCATGTCAGTGTCACTGCAGTGCTGAGAATGATCCACCACCTAAATAATACCTGCTCTGTAGTGGTCCTGGGAGAGTCGTGACCATTGAAGAACATAAAAGGGGGCTAACAAAGCATGCAGAGAAACAGATGGACTACATTCAGTAATTGTAGAACTACAAAGTGCTTCTATATGGTAAGTGGAGCTGAATTTTTTTTTATTAATTTAGATAAATAAAAGGGGGACCTCCTATTAACGCCAATGAAATGGCCATCAAGCTTGTGCCCATATATTCCACTTTTTAAGGTACTGGTCTGTGATATGAACCTGAAACTGGTATTAAACCAAAGTCCAGCTAATTAGTAACCATATCACGTTATATTAAGGTTTAAAAGATTTTCCAGCAGAACCACAGATTCAAATCAAGCAATATTTTCTTTGAAGCAGGCGATACTCAGCTCGTATATGTTAACCTGGTCAAATGAACAGTAAATCAGCCACCAAAGGGTCCAATTTAGTCGTAACCTGAACCCTAATAGACGGCTTGAGGAGAAAAGGCTTTACAGAAGCTGGCTGCGACCGAATTTGACTCTCCGTGCGCTCAGAACAAAAGAGCCGATGACTAAGAGTAATGCGAGCAGAAAAGAAGAGGGTGATTACAGGGACATCTGTGTTTTGGTCCCGATTCAGACCGAGAGCAAGACGGCCGAAAAAGAGCAAACAAAACAAGCTGCCGTCATGACAACCGGCCAGGTTCATCGCCAGATAAGCAAAACATCTCGCCGCGAGTGTACGATGGCGCTACACAAACACACGGTTGTGTGCGGCCACAATAACGGCGGCACCACCGTGTATACTTTTCTCTTTGTCTCCGATTCCACCGTGCGCCAGCATGCACACGCCGGGTGAAGCGGAGTTCAGTTCGTTTCTCTCGCCACTCTTTGACGTCGACTTCTGGAACGCAGGAAACCACAGAGCTTTAGATGGGAACTGGGCTATAGAGCAGGTGTTCAGAACTATTAGGAAAGTTCTACCCTTGACTTATTTGGCATAAGCAGAAAAGCTTCTGTTTGGTTGGCTGCACTTGCCAGATCACCAAGGGCGTTGCATTATTTAATTTCACAGCATTAAGGTACAAAAATCCTCCTATTTACTTTTTTAAACTGGATCTAGGAACTCAAATACATCAAATAAATATGGTGAGAAAATAACACCACTAATGCCACCAAAGCCACCAGTTCTTGGGTCAAGACCAGTAGCATTTCATTATTTTTTCTGTACCCGAGAACCAGCTTTTCAGCATGGCAGAGGGCACTGAAACTGGCACTATGATGGTGGAAAAAGGCCAAAACAGCTGTAATATCAACCAGCTTATTTAATGCCAAACACAGTCATGGACATTTTTTTTTATCTCCAATTCACCTCACCTCACTTTGGAAGGAACCTGGAACTCCGGGAGGAAACCCGCTCAGACACGGGGAGAACATGCAAACTCCACACAGAAAGGACCCAGAGCTCTCCACCCATGACCTTCTTGAGCCACCCTGCTGCCCGTGCTAAAGTTCATATATATATATATATATATATATATATATATACCGATCAGCCATAACATTGTTTCCACACACACTGTCCATTTTATCAGCTCCACTTACCTTTGTAGTTCTACAATTACTGACTGTAGTCCATCTGTTTCTCTGCATGCTTTGTTAGCCCCCTTTCATGCTGTTCTTCAATGGTCACGACTCTCCCAGGACCACCACAGAGCAGGTATTATTTAGGTGGTGGATCATTCTCAGCACTGCAGTGACACTGACATGGTGGTGGTGTGTTAGTGTGTGTTGTGCTGGTATGAGTGGATCAGACACAGCAGCACTGATGGAGTTTTTAAACACCTCACTGTCACTGCTGGACTGAAAATAGTCCACCAACCAAAAATATCCAGCCAATAGCGCCACGTGGGCAGCGTCCTGTGACCACTGATGAAGGTCTAGAAGATGACCAACTCAAACAGCAGTAATAGATGAGCGATCGTCTCTGACTTTACATCTACAAGGTGGACCAACTAGGTAGGAGTGTCTAATAGAGTGGACAGTGAGTGGACACGGTATTTAAAAACTCCAGCAGCTCTGCTGTGTCTGAACCACTCATACCAGCACAACACACACTAACACACCACCACCATGTCAGTGTCACTGCAGTGCTGAGAATGATCCACCACCTAAATAATACCTGCTCTGTGGTGGTCCTGTGGGGGTCCTGACCATTGAAGAACAGCATGAAAGGGGGCTAACAAAGCATGTAAAAAAACAGATGGACTACAGTCAGTAATTGTAGAACTACAAAGTGCTTCTATATAGTAAGTGGAGCTGATAAAATGGACAGTGAGTGTAGAAACAAGGAGGTGGTTTTAATGTTATGGCTGATCAGTGTATATTATATCCGAGCAATACCAACTTATCAGAGTTCTGTTACTCTCTCATCTCTCAGGTACATACGTGAGGACCAGAGATCCACAGCATATGCACTACAAACTGAAATTAATTTGATATTTTAGTGGTGTAGAAAGTTTTCTAATGTCATTTAACCTAGTGGCATGGCTTTCTGATTCCTTAGTATAAACAATGACTAAATACTAAATATTCTTTGTGTCCATATAAATAGGGTGAGACTGTGCCTATTATGCAGTCCATAGATCCATAGATCAAATGTAATACAAGAACCACATTAGTGACATCAGTAGGAGCTTACAGGGTAATGTACAAAAAAGAAACCCCTCATTTAAAATGGCTTAAAATCGCTTAAAAAAAAAATTACTTGTCGTCAATATTACCAATGTTCCAGAAGCTTCTAAGTTATAAAAGACCTGATTCTGGATATAATTACATTACATCTGACCAAATGGACAAATTTCCTCTGAGCATAGACACCCACTTTATACACAAAGCAGTCAATTCAGCCCTGTTTTTCCCCTGTACAAAATGAGTAACACATTTTTACAAACATTTAAAGGGCACATGAATACAGCATCAAACAGCATACAAACTGTAATCAACCACTATTTTACTCAGCTGGATGATGGGAAAAAACTCACTCACCCTGACTGGGGTACTCTTGGTCTGCACTCTCTGGGGCTGCCCTCCTGCATTCGTCTGCTCTCTGCCTCCCCCACCGGCCAAGCCGTTGGCACAGCCCGTGCCCGCTCGCCATGGCCGCTGCTTGATTCCATCGAGCAGACGCACGAGGAGAATGTTGCTGGGCAACTCATCCACGCCGCTCTCCACCAGTGTTCGGCACTCCGGGCACCGCAGCTCGCCACGTGATCCCACGATGCCGAGCAGGCAGCGCCGGCAAAACGTGTGCTGGCACGGCAGAACCTTCGCCGTGGCGTCCAGCCGCTCCAGGCAAACCGGGCACTCCAGAAGATCCAGGAGGGCCGATTCGTCCATGCTGGCGTTCGCGACGTTCCTCGTTTACTCCAGCCGGCCTCTTGGACCAGACAGAGGCATTGTGTGTTTGTCTGTGTGTCGAGAGCTTGGAGATCCACCCCCACTGTCACGTTACTCCCATACCACCATTATGGTCAGCATTGCAGGGAGCAAGTAAGAAGCTTTGCTGTCACTGCAAGAAGTGAGAAACAAAGTAGCAGAAAAAGTCGTGTGAGAAAAAGTTTGTGAACCCTTTGTAGTCAACTGGACTTGCCTAAACGCTGTTCAAACATTTGTTTGGATACTGAATACATCAGTATTAAATGTCTTGGCTGAATAAAAGTATGTGAACCCTTGCATTTAGTAACTAGTAGAACTTTTTCAGCAGCAGATTACACAAGATTCATCAATTCAAGTCTTTTAGGTCGAACACAGTCATGGACAATTTTGTATCTCCAGTTCACCTCACTTGCATGTTTTTGGACTCGGGGAGAACATGCAAACTCCACACAGAAAGGACCCGGACCGCTCCACCTGAGAATCGAACCCAGGGCCTCCTTGCTGTTAGGTGACAGTGCTACCCACTAAGCCACCATGCCGAATGTACACCGATCAACCATAACATTAAACCCCCTCCTTGTTTCTACACTCACTGTCCATTTTATCAGCTCCACTTACCATATAGAGGCACTTTGTAGTTCTACAATTACTGACTGTAGTCCATCTGTTTCTCTACATACTTTGTTAGCCCCCTTTTCGTGCTGTTCTTCAATGGTCAGGACCCCCACAGGACCCCCACAGAGCAGGTATTATTTAGGTGGTGGATCATTCTCAGCACTGCAGTGACACTGACATCGTGGTGGATAAGACACAGCAGCGCTGCTGGAGTTTTTAAACACCTCACCGTCACTGCTGGACTGAGACTAGTCCACCAACCAAAAATATCCAGCCAACAGCGCCCCGTGGGCAGCGTCCTGTGACCACTGATGAACGTCTAGAAGATGACCAACTCAAACAGCAGCAATAGATGAGCGATCGTCTCTGACTTTACAACTACAAGGTGGACCAACTAGGTAGGAGTGTCTAATAGTGAGTATATGACAGTGAGTGAGTCCAGCAGCGCTGCTGTGTCTGATCCACTCATACCAGCACAACACACACTAACACACCACCACCATGTCAGTGTCACTGCAGTGCTGAGAATGATCCACCACCCAAATAATACCTGATCTGTGGTGGTCCTGACCATTGAAGAACAGCATGAAAGGGGGGTAACAAAGCATGCAGAGAAACAGATGGACTACAGTCAGTAATTGTAGAACTACAAAGTGCTCCTATATGGTAAGTGGAGCTGCTAAAATGGACAGTGAGTGTAGAAACAAGAAGGTGGTTTTAATGTTATGGCTGATCAGTGTAAGTTTGCATTCATAGAAAACACAACCATCATGTTATAGGTCGCTACACTTACACTCTTTTGTAAAAAATTTCTGATAACATATTTTTAACTGTATTAAATGGTTTTCAAATGCACTGTTCTCTTAGTAAGTGCAAGCTTACCAGGACACAAAGCAGCAGGGAAAGCCCCAGCCTTCATGCTCCCTCCACCAAGTCAAAACACAGACAAAACTGGCTGACTTGTTTCTACTCACTGTCCTAACTTTAATTTACACATCTGACAAGTTATGAACCAGGCTCTTTTCCATGTATTCTAGTGTGCTGTAAGGAAACACTTTCATCAAAGCAAAATTATTCAAGAGTCAGATTTCAGCCAACAGGGAAAAACAACAGATATTATCTACCAGGCATCAAAACATTTCCAAAACAATACATTACATAACACAGAACTGTGTAGTGTGTTACAAACTAACTGATAGCATAACACACTAGGACCAAAAAACACAAAATAGGTGATGCATGATATTAATTTTTCACAGTGATTAACTACAACACATTCTCTAGGTCCAAACAACTTCTTTCGGAAGTTTATAGTGAGTGAGTTTGTTATTATATATATATAAATATATGCTGGTGCAAAATATACATACAACAATTTAGATGATTTATTTGGTGATATTGTACGTTCTATACTGTTATTTAACTTCCTAGCATGGCTTCTATGATGAGCCAGCTACCCCCCTACAATAACTCGATCCCCCCCTACCCTTTTTTCCAGCACTGGACTGTATGTTTCATTATTCACACATACAGTATGTATATATTTACATATAGAATATATAGTGTTTTTATTATACGGTTGTACTGTATAATAGTAATTGCATAACACAGCTAATGTTTTTATAATTTCCTTATTTTTTTATTTTATTCTACTCTATTTACTGTACTTACACTGTACTGGAGCTGCTGTAACACTCAAATTTCCCCCATGGGGATCAATAAAGGAATCTTATCTTAACTAATTCAATTACAGTAATTATTATATTACTGCTTACGACTTTTTGTGCCCATATAAATAAATAAAAATAGTATAAATAGTCTGATGTATATATTAGAAAACTACATGGAACAGTGGTCTCTTGCCAGGGTAAGGATGAAAATTCAAACGTTCACCCTTATGCTGAGAGGAAATTTGTCAGCAACAAAGAAGCTCATGATGTGACATGCAACAAAATCCAGTCAAGTCAATTTTGGACCAGGGGCCAGGCAGCCTCTAAGCCCACAGTGACGTAAACCCTGCTTGACAGTGGGCAGTGTCATCCATGTTCCAGTTTGTTTGGAGATTCTTGGGGTACATCTGACCATACTGATGAATATCCTGTCAGCATAAGGAGACCTGATCCTGCCAAGAGAGCATTGCTTTGTTTGGTTCCTGATGGGTGCATTCAAACTAACCTTATTTATATGGGCACGGAAAAGTCAGCAGCTGAAGCTAATCGGTCATTAATGGGGAATTACATTAACAAGTAAATTTTTGGCATTTCAGCAGACACTTTTATCCAAAGCAACTTACAGTTATGACTGAACACGATTTTGAGTAATTGAGGATTAAGGGTTTTGCTCAGGGGTCCAACAGTGGCAACCTGGTGGTGCTGGGGGCTTTAACCGGCAACCTTCTGATTACTAGTCCAGTACCTTAACCACCGAGCTACCAGTGAATTAGGAGACCATGGAGACTGAAACAAAGTTCAATGATACCATGAAACTTTCCACACCACTGAATTTACAGTCTTGGTTTCTGTACTAACATACTAAAAAGTACGCTAATATAGTATCATAGATAACATGGCGAAATAGATATTCATACTGTTTAGTATGCTAGTATGCCAAACCGCCACTGGCTTTTACTACTCGGTTCTTTTTAATCCGAGTTTAGCTAGCTAGAATAGTGAGGAATTAACACAAATATTGTTTAAAACCTTTAGAAGCAGGTTTACCTCATAAAAACTTATTTTAAACAACTTCTAGTATGTTTCATGGAAAACTAACTCAATTGTGAAACATTTAGCTACATTTATACTACTCTAATGAGCTAGTTGACATACAGTATGAATACTTCAGCTTCGAATGAGGTAAGAATTAATAGACATGTATTTCATACGTTTATGAAAATATATTTATAAATAAAAAATATTAATAATTTAAGAAATGTGATAGACAGACGATGTGAACACTGAAAAAAAAGGATGATAATTAGTAAAGCCGGTGTTGTATATATAGCGTCCCCCCTTTAAACTGTGCACGGAATACTGTTTGGTCTCATTTCCCTCGCAAATAGACACTTTACAAGTACAAACACATATAACTGAAGTAAACACAAGTAGATAATAACTAGTTTAACAATAATATGAGGGTAGAACTGAAAAGCAGCAGCAACAACAACAGTGTTGTTCTAGACTATCATTACCCCAACATTGTTTCCGTGCAGCGTTACATTGCAACAGTAGTTTCCCACGAAACAAACACACTTACCGCATTACTCCTCCAGCCTAAATCCCAAATCAGACCTGATTCAGACATTGTATCATTACACTGATGAAAATCCTTTTATAAAGTACCTTATACACGGCCTCTCTTGTACCTCCTTCACTTCTCCTCTTCCACAAACACTCCTCCGTCTGAAACTCGGAAACTTAGGGAAAAAAACCGACCCTTCTCAAATCTCGATCCTGGACTCCAAACAGTCACAGCTTCACGTTTTCATCTAATAAACTGCAATCAAAACACACGCGTCTCCTCAGTGGTTTAGTAGATGATCGATGTGAGCGATATTCAGCTGGGAATATTACGCCAAAAAGAAGGAAAAAGCAGCAGGAGTGAGACCCCGCCGCCTCCCAGCGCCATGATCAACTGACTCGAGCTTGTGGGACACAATCACAAAGAGGGTTGAACTGCGAGTCGGGAGGGAGGATTTCTTTTTCTTTTTTTTTTAGTGACGCACATTTTTAAATGAGACGCAGAGTGTAATTTTTTGTATGTACAATATTTGTTTTTTGTTTTTTTTTAACTTATTTAACTTTTTCTGTTGGGTCTTTATGCAGCCTGGGTTTCATTTAAAAATATATCTAGTGCACGCTGTGCTGTCCCGAGTACTTTGTGAAATTTTTTTGTTTATAGTTTCCGCCGACCTTTCGTTATAGGGCTTTCTTTGTATTGTTTATTATGATTTTAACGTCATGTTTTACACACCTTGGTTACTTCACAAGTTTAATGTCAAACACAGTCATGGACAATTTTGTATCTCCAATTCACCTCACTTGCATGTTTTTGGACTGTGGGAGGAAACCGGAGCTCCCGGGATAAACCCACACGGACACGGGGAGAACATGCAAACTCCACACAGAAAGAACCCAGACCTCCCCACCTGGGGATCGAAACCCAGGACCTTCTTGCTGTGAGGCGACAGTGCTACCCACTTAGCCACCGTGCCGCCCCGTTCACGACAGAAACGGTAGTTACTCGTTACACAAGATTCATCAGTTCACGACTTCAATGTCCAACACAGTCATGGACAATTTTGTAACTACAATTCACCTCACTTGCCTGTTTTTGGACTGTGGGAGGAAACCGGAGCTCCCGGAAGAAACCCACGCAGACACTAAGAGAACATGCCAAGTTTCTCGGCAAAAGTGATTTATTTATTTGGATTTTAACGTCATGTTTAACACAGCTTGGTTACATTCATGACATCAGTTCACAACTTCAGTGTCAAACACAGTCATGGAAATTTTTTTTAATCTCCAATTAACCTCACATGAACGTCTTAAGACTGTGGGAGGAAACCGGAGCATGCAAACTCCACGTAGAAAAGACCCGGACCGGTCCACCTAGGAATCGAACCCAGGACCTTCTTGCTGTGAGGTGACAATGCTACCCACTGAGCCACCCCTTCTTTGTATTAAATAGTATATTAAGTAATCAACAATTTATGCTAAAGATATTTCAATGATCAACAATTTAGTCTATTGTGTTTTATTGATTGACACTAATCACTGTGTTCTGGTTAGAGCCGCGGTGTGTCCGTCGCCACCTAGAAATCCTAATTACAAAGCAGAAACTGTGGACAGTGCAATGTTTCAATACGGAGCAACAGGCAGTTTATCTTTTGCATCTTTTTCTCCTCTTTGCAACCAATTTGGATATCCTCAATGTCAGCTAGGGTGTACAGTTAACCAAAACACTATCTATGTTTGCATATTTGTTGCACACAGTGGTTTTAGATCCATATAAAATGTTTAAAAGAAGGATGAAATTATAATTTTAGTTAATACAGGAAAAACTTATGCAACACCTATATCACCCTTGTGATTGTCATTACCCTTAAAATAGGTTGGGCCACTATTAGCAGCATCAACTGCAACCAAACACTTCCAATAACTAAAGATCAGTCTTTCACATTGCAGTGCATGACTTTAACACAAAACCAAATTTGATTTGACGTTTTCATTTTCATCAACCGTTTTATCCTGGTCAGGGTCGTGGTGGGTCTGGTTTACCCAGAAAGTGTGGGCGCAAGACAACAATACCCTAGACAAAGCACCAATCCACCTCAGACATAGCCAGCTGTCTGTGTAGACGCCCAGCTGGCCAATAGCATCACTAAGATTCAAACTTATCAGTGGTAGGCTAGTGTAATAACCCACTATGCAACCCTAAAACCAAATAAAAACAGCGGTTGCAAAAATAACTGTACATTGTGAGCTGTGCATAGCTGAAATTCATGACTGCCATTCAGAAATCTTCACATTAAAAACCTATGTGTAAACAGACTAAATCTGGTATAAGCACAAAACATGGTCCACTGAGCAATGGAAAAATATTAGTCAACTTTTACTATTTTAAATTCCTAAATGGTTTTAGCCCACAACATCTGCTGCCAACTGTTATATTCAATTAGAATTCATAATGCCATGGACAGCATCTGGTAGAGATCCTTACGTCCAATGATTTCTTCAATTCTTTATATAGCAGCTAGCAGTTACTACCATGACTAAATCAAGTTTAACCACAACTGAAGCTTTTCAGGACATTCTGGAATGCAGACCAACTGCCGGGTTCAAATCTTAGCGGTGCTGTGGGCGGACTGGGTGTCGACAAAGACATGATCAGCTATGTTTGAAGTGAGGACGACTCGTGCCCTTTCCAGGGAGGTCCTGCCTTGCACCGAAGGTTTCCAGGTTGAACCGGGCCTGCTGCGGAGCCTTGACCAGGAATCCAGGACCAGGATATATCAACTGATTAAAATGACATTAAAAAAAGATGAAAACAACTATGAAAGCATCCAAGATTAGTTACAGCTGTAATAAAATCAAAGAGTGACTCTACAACTCATTAGCTACATTAATTTGTTCAACCCCTGTACTTTAACCGAGGCTAGGAGCATTCTGGATACATAATTAGACACGTAATTAGACTGATAATGTGAAATAAATGTGTCGAATACGTACTTGTGCAAGCTTCTGATAAGAGTAAGCAGACACAGTGCAGTAATGAACAGCGTAGTGCAGCTCCATTAATCAAAGCATTTCAACAGGTATTCCACCTGGCTGCTCAAAGGTCAGATTTCCAGCTGCCTGCCTGGCTGTTAAACACACACACACACACATACACACACACAGATGAACGTGTTCATAACATCAGTACTTTATTGCTGGTTGAACTTTACCAGATCATCATAGAATTGTTACGATCTATTTTAGACAGAATAGATCGTAACAACAGTAACAAAAAATACGAGGGCTTCAAAAAGTTTCCGCACTTCTTTAAACTCAATTTATTAAGAACTTCAAAAACACGTTACATCAGTTTTCTACACGGTCTCGTTCCAATGCATTTTTTCCCAGCGGCGTACCAACTTTTTAATACCATCAGCAAAACATGAATTTGGTTGAGCATGTAGCCACTGATGCACCGCTGCTTTTACGTCATCATCACATGAATATCTTCTTCTCCTTAAAGCTTCTTTGAGGGTCCAAAAAGGTGAAAATCTGATAGCGCTGAATCCAGACTATGAGCTCTCTCTTAGTCTCTCAGACACGACCAATTACTACTCCTCCACCATCGCCGTTTCCAATGAAAATATAAAAGTGCGGAAACTTTTTGAAGATCCCTCGTAAATTGCCAAGATTTTTTTGAATCTAAATTGTCTTTTGCTTTCTGTGGCATCCTTCCTAATGAAGCCATTTATTAGGAATTTTTAACTATTTTCTTTTTACCACTACTGAGAAAATGTCTTGGTGTTCCTGTTAAGCTGTGGTACACTAAATGACATGAAGCGAACAATAGCAGAGGAAAAAACTAATATTTATTTAATTTAATGTCCATTTAATCCTTTTATCGCATATCTGCATATGCATTTTTAATTTATACACACAATTTCTTATTACTTTGTACTCCTAAACATGATCAAATTAATAACATCAGCATTTTGTTTCAGAACCATTGTTGGGGACTACAACTTTGACATGTCAACAGTAAGAAACAACTACCTTTGTGCAGCATTGTGGTTTAACTTACAAGGCTACTTAACTCTTGGATAGACGATACATTTGTAACTGGATTCAGGTCAGAAAATTGGCTAGATCATGATTGACCAGTTTTGTGTTTTTGGCATCATACACACACCAGGCATAACATTATGACCACTGACAGGTAAAGTGAATAACACTGATTATCTCTTCACCACGGCACCTGTTAGTGGGTGGGATATATTAGGCAGCAAGTGAACATTTTATCCTCAAAGTTGATGTGTTAGAAGCAGGAAAAATGGGCGAGCGTAAGGATTTGAGCGAGTTTGACAAGGACTAAATTATGATGGCTAGACGACTGGGTCAGAGCATCTCCAAAACTGCAGCTCTTGTGGGATGTCTGGGGTGTCCTCAGTATCTATTAAAAGTGGTCAAAGGAAGGAACAGTGGTAAACTGCAGACAGGGTCATGGCCGGCCAAGGTTCACTGATGCACATGGGGAGCGAAGGCTGACCGTGTGGTCCTGGTTCTGATAGAAAGGTGTCAGAATACACAGTGCATCACAGTTGTAGGGCTGTTTTGGCAGCAAAAAGGGGAACCAACACAATATTAGGAAGGTGGGCGTAATGTTATGCCTGATCAGTGTATAAGCAATGCTTCTTTTTTCCTTCAAACATAAGCTGTAAGTAAGTATTAATAAACATTTTTTGTCTAAATATGTGTGTGCACACTTTACAAACCCCATTCCTGGAAATGTTTGGATGCAATTAAAGCAACAAGCTGTGATTTGTTTGCCGGGATTCTCTTAAACCTTGTTAAGGTTACGAAATCTGGTTGCAATGCCATCTGGGGACGTTCTGCTCAACTATGTGGATTCAACCTTAGCAGGATCATAAAATTCAATTAATTTCAATTAGTATGGCCCACGGGAATCTTAAAGTTAAGTACACACAGGCGTGTTGAAACAGTGCTGGAGGCTGCATCTATTTCTAACAGGTATATAATAAATTATTCACTGATCAGCCATAACATTCACTCGCTGTCAATACATATAGAATACCATATAGAAGCACTTTGTAATTCTACAATTACTGACTGTAGTCCATCTGTTTCTCTACATATCTTTTTAGCCTGCTTTCACCCTGTTCTTCAATGGTCAGGACCCCCACAGGACCACCACAGAGCAGGTATTATTTAGGTGGTGGATCATTCTCAGCACTGCAGTGACACTGGCATGGTGGTGGTGTGTTGGTGTGTGTTGTGCTGGTATGAGTGGATCAGACACAGCAGTGCTGCTGGAGTTTTTAAATACCGTGTCCACTCACTGTCCACTCCTACCTGGTTGGTCCACCTTGTAGATGTAAAGTCAGAGACGATCGCTCATCTATTGCTGCTGTTTGAGTTGGTCATCTTCTAGACCTTCATCAGTGGTCACAGGACGCTGCCTACTGGGCGCTGTTGGCTGGATATTTTTGGTTGGTGGATTATTCTCAGTCCAGCAGTGACAGTGAGGTGTTTAAAAACTCCATTGGCACTGCTGTGTCTGATCCACTCAGACCAGCACTCGTACCCACCATGTCAGTGTCACTGCAGTGCTGAGAATGACCCACCACCCAAATAATACCTACTCTGTAGTGGTCCTGGGAGAGTCCTGACCATTGAAGAACAGCATGTAGAGAAACAGATGGACTACAGTCAGTAATTGTAGAACTACAAAGTGCTTCTATATGGTAGGTGGAGCTGATAAAATGGACAGTGAGTGTAGAAACAAGGAGGTGGTTTTAATGTTATGGCTGATCGGTGTATAATACACATTCTATGCTTCTTGCTTTGCAGTAAGAGTTTAGTAAAGGTCCTTTTTTGGTCTAGCATGACTGTGCTCTTGTGCATAAAACAAGGTCCTTGGCTTAAGGCATGGTTTGATTAGTTTTGCATCAAAGAACACATAGCTTTGACTTCAACCCCAGTGAACAATTTTGGGATAAACTGGAACATTGCAAACCAAAAAACTCTTATAACAGAGTGTATTTAAAAGCAAATGAGGTAAACAGGCTGCTTTATAGTAGCACAATTATTCATAGATTTTGTGGAGCTTTGTTAGGTTTATTGTGTAGGACAGGCTGTGACCCAGATTTGGGACATGCATTTGTTAAGGTAAGTACAAATTTCACAGGTGCACAAAGGTGACAGTACACAATTTTAGGCACATTCCAGCTTTTTAATATTGATTTAGTCAATCTGGTCCTGATTATATAGGTACAAATGAGTCACCATCTATAATCAATCATAGTAAATGACAAGAAAAGTAAGCTGCGATGCCACAAACCTTAAAAAAATTAAACTAAAACACTGCTCCTGTTAGGTGGCCACTGTGGGTCATTAGTCTCCTTCTTACCTTTTCATGAACGTCCTCCTCTCTCCCTCTCTAACCCCACCACCTGCATTTTCTTCTTCACTCCATCAATAAATCTTCTCTTTGGCTGTCCTCTCCTCCTCCAGCCTGGCGACACCATCCTCCTATCCATCCATCTAAAAAACTCATTCCTAATCTTGTCCATCCTTGTCACTCCCAACGAGAACCACAGCACCACCTCCAACTCCCTCTTCTGTTTTTTGTATGTGCCACTGCCTTTAAGCCTAGTTGATGTATAGATGTTTTTGGGTGCCACACCTTCTAGTTCAACATCAGTGAACAAGAGCATCATCAATGCTCTTTTAACACACTCCAAATTTTTGTAAAATGCAGAATAGCGACTGGTTTAATGTGACTATGCACAGGGCAGTGGTAGCTCAGTGGTTAAGGTACTGAACTGGCAATCAGACTGGCAGTTCAAGCCCCACCACCGACATTTTTTTAATGCATTTTCTCCCCTTTTTCTCCCCCTTCAGCATGTCCAATTGTCCAACTGCATCATGCTTCCTCCGAGGAAGACCAAGGAGATCGAAGCTAACCCATGCCCCCTCCGACACGTGGGCAGCAAGCCGTATGCATCTTATCACCCACACATTTGACGAATGTTGTGCCACCTAGCGTTGTGTACAGAGAGACACACCCTAAGAGCACTCTTTCCTCATCTCTGTGTAGGCGCCTCTAATCAGCCAGCAGACGTCATAATTGCACCAGTCTGACAGAGAGAGACCCATATCCGGCTTAGTACCGCCCATCTGAACAACAGGCCAATCGATGTTCTTGAGGCCACTCAGCCTCAGCCGGCAAGGCAGAGCTGAGATTTGATACGATGTATTCGAGATCCCAGCTCTGGTTCCAGCGTGTGTTTTTACTGCTGCGCCACCTGAGCGGCACCCTTAACCCTTAATTGCTCAAATAGTATTAGGTCATAATTGTAAGTCGCTTTGGATAAAAGCGTCTGCTAAATGCTGCAAATGTAAATGTTTAGCTGCAAAGGAGGCAGGGCATAGGGCACAACTCCAAATAAATGCCCATGCTTTAAAAATAGAACGTTTAATAAGCTCATTGTGAGGTGTCCACATACTTTTGTCCATATAGTAAAAAGATCTACATGTACCCTACAAGAGTACAAGTACATTTTGACTATAACCGCATCTATCGTCTGCGCCTCAGGAATAAAGGGAGAGGGAGTATTGCAGATTGCTGAAATTGAGAACATAAAAGTCAGTGTGCATGCGGGTACAATAAAAGATTTCTTAATGTATATTCATAATGCATGCACGTCTCTGCATTGTGTCTTTTCTCACAAATCTTTTTTGTGCGTTCACTGCTGGCCCATTACAGCATACTGCAGTAAAGCAGATGCAGTGGGGTGGGGAGAGCAAGGGCAGAGGGAGAGAACAATAAAAAATGAAATGATTTACATTGATCTTGCCGGGTTTGAGGACACCACATTCTACGAGGGTGAATGAAACACAGAGGTGTTGGAGAAGTATGTGGTGAAAGACGGCAATAAAGGGGTCCGATTTATGATATTTTGCTCCTTGGTTGGCACCCAGGATCCCATTAGATCTGGCAATAACCACTAGGTTATATTTTACTATTGTCTGGAGGCATAAGCCACACCCAGGGGGGAAGGACTCGCCTCTAGCTTCAAGGGTGGCCCCCAAAATGAAACAATCCTTTGATTAATTACCATCGTAAAAGCTAGATACATGAATACAACCACACAAGCACAACCATTACACTCAGATTTCTTCATACATATGAATGCATGCAATGATTGACATCATGGCCAAAAGTATGTGGAAACCTCTAATTAGTGGGATCTCTACTTCAGCCACACCAAGTGCATGGGATTACGTGTACAGCCATGCAATCTCTGATGTCCAACACTGGAAGTAGAATGAGTAATACTGAATACTGAAGTCAGTTGGTCAAATTTCTGTGCTATTGTAAAATGTCTAGGAGCAACAACAGCTCAGTTGGGATGCAGTAGGCTACACAAAGTTATACAACTAGATTGCTAAGTGAAGAAACACGTCCAAGTATTTGTTATTAGGACCTTAATAGATTGAGCTTATGGTTATAATACATGATGCCAAGTGTAAATCAGAGTGGTGTGTAGGATTCACCACTATCGGACTATTATGCAGTGTAAACATCAGATAAATCTGGGTTGCCATTATAACAGCAAACTTAATACTAATGCTTATAGCTTTGTAAGGCAATGTTCAGATTTCCATCTATGCTAAACAGCTGATCATTATTTTGTTGAACATCTGATTCCAAAAACAGGGTCTTAAATAGGTGACTAACACCCTCTTCTGTTCTCGGAAGGCTTTCCACACCAATTCCTATGGGAATTTGCACCCATTCGTGTGTAAAAAGCACTCAAGTAACCAGTTACCTCTGTGTCCAACAACTTCTGTGTGTATTTCTAAAAACACTATATATTATAATGTAGTTTTATGGATTTTTATGGTTTTGTTGCTCTGCGTTTGTTGAGGCATCACTTTGCCACACTTGAGGTTTTTGTGAAACCATCACTGTGAACGACTAAACCTTTTGGAAACTGGTTAGTGTACTAAGAAGAAGAATTAGTGCCAAATTACCATGCAATCACTACAATGAAAAATGTGAAATGCAATATAGACGTCATTGCTTTTTCAGAGTGACATTTTAAAATACATGCTAAAATAAGGAGTAAACAATCCATCAAGTTGATTTGACGTTGCTTAACCTCTTAACAGAAAAAAAACAATACATGGAGGTTTGGATTTAAGAGAACGAAATGCTGAATTGGTGTCAGAACGGAATATAAATCAGCTCGAAATGCATCAACTCAAGGCTGTAGTACATTTCACTGTGTGGTGCGTTGTGCAGTATTTGTGCCGCAGTGAAAAGTAATCACTGTCCAATTGCAATCCTCTACTGAATTTTTGGCGTGTTTAATGGGGCTTTACAGACACAAACAATTCTAAAACACACGGTGCAAGCAAAGTTCTACTCCAATGAGATGCCCATACTTAGCTATTTAACTGTGAGGACCTGCCACACGGTCTAAAAGCCACTCAACTTTAAAATGCATAGTCGACTGTACCTAAACCATCCTCAACTTGTTGAATTAAAGTGTTTTTGACTCGGTCCTGAAAAGACATTTTCTCTGGATTAAGGTACAGCTACGAGCGAGAACTGTATGGTTTCTCAGCCCTGCCCCAAATTCAATAGAAGATTGCGATTGTTCAGTGATTACTTATCATTGTGGCACAAATACAGCACTGCTTGGACTGAAATAAAATGCTTATTTAATGCACTACAGCTGCGAGCTGAAATGTGAGATGCACTTTAAGCTTATTTGTATTTAATTCTGACATGCATTAAGTATTTCATTCTTTTAAATGCAAACCTACATGTATTGTTTTTTCTTTTAAGAGGTTGAGCGATGTTAAATCAGTGTAATGGATCTTTTACTCTTAATTTTGGCATGGATCTGCTTGTCGCTATAAAAAAGCAATGATGTGCGTATTGCGTTTCACATTTTTTCAATGTGGTGATTGCATTTCAATTTGGGACTACTTTCTTTTCATATGTATAACCTGTATTCATAAATCTGTAAAATAATCTTATGATATATGAAAGGGATGGAGAATTAAACTTGGATTACATTTTAATATTTGTAATTATTATTATACTGTAAATATTTGCAGAATTATGTATCTATTAACAATATTACACACATGTTTATGGAATAATCTACATGTATATTATGCATTAAATTTCCCAAAAAGCTTAATGAAAACTAACCATACAGTAAGTATCAACTGAACATTTAGCTTCTCTATTTTTGTTGTTCTCGAGGTTGAAAATGTGCTGCTAAAGCGTCACCAGAAACACACTCTTAAAAGATTAATCACTGATATGCTACAGATGCAATAAAGACCAGGCTGCTAACAATATTCTTTTTTTCTTTTCTAGTTTCTGAGTTTGCACCCAATTTGTATATGTTCAAGTTCTTTGCTCATACTGGTGACTTCTTTCTGCCTCACAGCTGGTCGTGTAGGGAAACAGGCCATTACATTCCTCCTCCAAAACACATGAAGCCACCAGCTGCATCCTCACACTGACTGAAGGCGGATTTATACAGACGAGAACCATGCTACTCTGTCTGCACTTCAACCAGACAGCTGGAGATGCTTTTGCAGCAGCAAGGAGGTAAAACCCCATCCAGCCTTCCCTGCTTTATACACCACTAATTGTGTCAGTTGAGAGCTGAGTAGGTGGTGGCTCTTTAATGACGTGTAAAAAGTCAATCTCATGTCAGTTATATATTTTTCTTCTAAACATATTCACATAAAAATTCTCCCCCAGTGAACAAGAGAGTTAGTTATTATTGAGATGACAGCAGTGGTATTGGCTGTTAAAAGGAAAGCAAGATAAAAAGAAATGATAAATGCTCTGATCTGCAAGCATGAGTTAACCCTGACAGGCGGAATAATGGATTCAGAGATCCCTCACAGCTCAAACACCTCCTCACTTTAATGCCATGACAACTGCTCCAATCATAGAAACAATATTATACATTTTGGCTTAAAAATAAGCCTGATATTGGAGGTTGCCAATTTCAAACCGGTTTTAGAGAAGCCTAAAGCAGAGCACTGAAAACCGAACATGATACATACTGTAGCCAAACGTATGTGGACTTTTGACTATTAGCTTGTTTTACATTGCATTGGAACACCATGGGAATTAATACGGAGTTGCCACCACATTTTACAGGTATAACAGTCTCCACTCTTCTGTAAAGGCTTTCCACAAGACTTTTAAATCCTCCTGCAAAAAGCCCTGATCTCAAATCATTAGCAAGGTTAGGGCTCTTCACAGGAGCTTCTCATCTATTTAATGCTGTTAAATCTGCATTTCTGTTATTAACATACATGGTTTAGAAATTGGATGTTCGCCGCTCAGGTGGCGCGGCGGTAAAAACACAAGCTGGAACACCAGAGCTGGGATCTCGAATACATCGTATCGAGTCTCAGCTCTGCCTGCCGGCTGGGCTACGCAGCTACATGAACAACGATTGGGCTGTTGTTCAGATAGGGGTGGGATATTAAAGCCTGATGGGGACTCTCTTATAACTAATGCAATTATGACCTCTGCTGGCTGATTGATGGCGCCTGCACAGAGACGGGAAAATAGTGCTGTCAGGGTGTGTCTCTCTGTACACAGTGCTGATCCGCATTGCATTTGTCAAAGTGTAGGTGACAAAATGCATACGGCTGCTGCCCACGTGTCAGAGGGGGCATAGGTTAGCTTCGTTCTCCTCAATCAGAGCGGGGAACGGCATTGGTGGAGAGGAAGCATGACGAATTCGGGCAATTGGATGTGCTAAAAAGGGAGAAAAAGGGGAGAAAATGCATTGGAGGAAAAGAAGTTGGATGTTCAACAAGCTGTATACAGCCATATAGTGTATTTTGACTAAATTTACCGAATTGAGGTCCAGTAAAGACACAATAAAGTTTACACAACCAAATTTAATCACCACAGATGGACCAATCTGGAAAATTAGATGAGTATCCCAAATTCAACACACCAAGCCGGAACCAAATATACCACTTACAAACTGGGCTAAGCCAACAATAAAAATGTTATTGAGGGTTTAAAATAACACCCTGCATAGCTGCTTAATTTCTTCCTGAACAGGACAGGGCCTACAAAGCCTTGGAAAAGACTGTAGGACAAAGCTTTTTGTCAATGACTTATAACCCTGCATTTGAAGAATTTTACTTACTTACTCCTGGGAATTGATGAATTAGGGTTAAATTTGTAAGGTGATTGTGGAGGACAGAGATAACAGTTTGCCTGCAGACAATCCATCCTGCTGTCTGGTTACAGCCACTAATAAATCACAGTGGCTAGATACTTTAAACATCACTGCTAAGGCTCAAGGGGTGAAATTCCTTCATTATGCTGGTTAATTCTTCTATATAGTAAATTTTGTTACTGAAAAACCTGAACTCAGTAGGTATGATATGTGCCTATTTATTTTTGGCCACATGAATATGGGCACAGAGAGGTCACCAGCTGTTATAAATTAAAACTCTAATAGGGATTTAAGAGCTTATACCACAGTTAAATTAAAGGACATTATAGAACTTTTTAAACCACCTAATTTACAATCTTAAGTTGTTATATGTATTTGTAACCCAGTGTATTGTCAAATCTTCAACCAACCCTTAAAAACTCATGTTTGTTTATTAGGATTTTAATTCAAGTTCCATATCAAACACAGTCATGGGCAATTTTGTATCTCCAATTCACCTATCGTACATGTCTTTGGACTGTGGGAGGAAGCCAAGGCTCCGGGAGGAAACCCATGTAGACACTGGGAAAACATGCAAACCCTACACAAAAAGGACCTTGATCGCTCCACTTGGGATCGAACCCACGACTTTTAAAAAAAGATTCATGAGAGCTCTCAAATTAGTGCATTTAAATACTTTCAATCAGAGAAAGAGAACAGTTGCAAAAAATTAGTCCAAAAACGAGTTGGAACACATCCAAAATGGCAACAAATAGTGTTGGCAAAAACTAGGGCTGGGCGATATGGATCATATCTCGATATTTTTTCGCTGAACGGCGATATACGATATATATCTCGATATTTTTTTTATCCCATAAGGTAATAACAAAAAGACACTTCTGAGACAAAGCTACGTGTTCCAAATTTTTTACAGCCATTTTTATTAAAATTCATGCTGGGGAAGCTTCACACAAGAACTATTTTTATTAAAAAAAAAAAGAGCTATTCTAAGAAAAAGAAAGTTTTTTCTAAGGTATCTCCTGTCGTGTAATGTAAACATTTTTTCAAAAATCCACCCAAACGTCTCAAAAATCCACCCAAACGTTTTCTTAACAGTTGAGGGAATTTTTGGCTAGATTGTTGGGAATGGTTGGGTGAATTGTTGAGGGAACACTTGGGTGGATTGTTAAGGGAATGGTTGGGTGAATATACAGGGGTTGGACAAAATAACTGAAACACCTGTCATTTTAGTGTGGGAGGTTTCATGGCTAAATTGGACCAGTCTGGTGGCCAATCTTCATTAATTGCACATTGCACCAGTAAGAGCAGAGTGTGAAGGTTCAATTAGCAGGGTAAGAGCACAGTTTTGCTCAAAATATTGCAATGCACACAACATTATGGGTGACATAAGAGTTCAAAAGAGGACAAATTGTTGGTGCACGTCTTGCTGGCGCATCTGTGACCAAGACAGCAAGTCTTTGTGATGTATGAAGAGCCACGGTATCCAGGGTAATGTCAGCATACCACCAAGAAGGACAAACCACATCCAACAGGATTAACTGTGGACGCAAGAGGAAGCTGTCTAAAAGGGATGTTCGGGTGCTAACCCGGATTGTATCCAAAAAACATAAAACCACGGCTGCCCAAATCACGGCAGAATTAAATGTGCACCTCAACTCTCCTGTTTCCACCAGAACTGTCCGTCGGGAGCTCCACAGGGTCAATATACACGGCCGGGCTGCTATAGCCAAACCTTTGGTCACTCGTGCCAATGCCAAACGTCGGTTTCAATGGTGCAAGGAGCGCAAATCTTGGGCTGTGGACAATGTTTAACATGTATTGTTCTCTGATGAGTCCACCTTTACTGTTTTCCCCACATCCGGGAGAGTTACGGTGTGTAGAAGCCCCAAAGAAGCGTACCACCCAGACTGTTGCATGCCCAGAGTGAAGCATGGGGGTGGATCAGTGATGGTTTGGGCTGCCATATCATGGCATTCCCTTGGCCCAATACTTGTGCTAGATGGGCGCGTCACTGCCAAGGACTACCGAACCATTCTGGAGGACCATGTGCATCCAATGGCGGTGCCGTGTATCAGGATGACAATGCACCAATACACACAGCAAGACTGGTGAAAGATTGGTTTGATGAACATGAAAGTGAAGTTGAACATCTCCCATGGCCTGCACAGTCACCAGATCTAAATATTATTGAGCCACTTTGGGGTGTTTTGGAGAAGCGAGTCAGGAAACGTTTTCCTCCACCAGCATCACGTAGTGACCTGGCCACTATCCTGCAAGAAGAATGGCTTAAAATCCCTCTGACCACTGTGCAGGACTTGTATATGTCATTTCCAAGACGAATTGACGCTGTATTGGCCGCAAAAGGAGGCCCTACACCATACTAATAAATTATTGTGGTCTAAAACCAGGTGTTTCAGTTATTTTGTCCAACCCCTGTATATATAAAATACGTTTTCTCCCACTTTTTCTCCCAATTTAGTGTAGTCAATTTGTCTTCCGCTGCTGGGGATCCCCGATTTTTTGCATTTGAGGAGGGTATGTTGCTGCTCACGCCTCCCCCGACCCTTAACTGAACCCTTTTCCACCCACTCATTTCATTCACTCTGCACAGATGCCTTTATCCGCCAATCAGGGTCCTTACACAGCGTTAGAAGACCACGCCCACATATTCTGGTCATCCCTCCCTGCAGGCACTGCCAATTATGCCCAGCCGACTGGTGGCAACGCTAAGTCACGCTGCGCCACCTGGGCACCATGATTTTGTTGTACTTTTTATCATCATATCCTAATTTTTTCAGAATATACAAACATTTTTATTTTAAACTTATTATAATAACCGTACAGCGTCATCCATGTTTAGCAGACCTGTTTATTTGAGTTCTTGGGTTACATCAGACCATTCGGACAAATTTTCACAAACAACGTGACAGAATGGGTTTCCTAACAACCTTGGCAGAGAGACCACTGTTCCAATATTAAAGACAATGAATTGTACAGATGATCCTGAAAGCTGACATTGCATAGATAATACTTCACTTGGGAAAGACTACAAATTGCTTTCAATTGATAAGACAAACACATACTGTACATGCTTAAGCACAAAAATCACAAATGAAAAAAGATAGTATTTATTAATGAATATAAAGACACATTGTGTCTATATCAGACTAATATTACTTATTGTATTTTCTTTCTAGTCGCCTTACACACTCTCTGTACATCACTCACATGAACATGCCACATAAATAGTTGCTATTATGACATATTACATCACAAAGTGCAACTGCATAAAGCATGTAAATGCATGCATACTAACACTTAACATTTTATTACTAAAATGAACTTGTGTGAACAAATAATTAAACAGACGTTCTGAAATGTCAGAAATGTACAACACTGGAATGAACTGTATACGTATTCTGTAAAACGTTGACCTGAGGTTCAGATACTGGTACAATGTGTCACTGGTTTGTTGTAACAAAGCACCTGATGCTGGACAGATACCTGCTCCCTGACTTTTGACCTAAGCCATAGTGTTCTCCATTCCTTTAGCTTTGGAAATACTGAGTAATAAGAAATTCCCACCCACAAACCCGTCAGCATACATCACACTCTCGTTCACTCTCCCACTCACTCTTAATTAGGCTTTGGTTAAATATTATTCATAGTTATATTACATTTACATGGTAGTGCTCTCCATATCAGTCATGAAAGCAGAGCTCCAGTCGTTCGAGAGCCTGAAATCGGCCACCCGTAAGAGATCGAGTCACTCCCATGCCACTCAGGGACTCAAACGAAGCATTGTGGAAGACACCGGCCTGCCAGCAGATTGTCCAAAGCAGCTGGCAGCATTCATCATTCATCATTATCTGCAAAGGAACAGCAAGAGGAAGCAGAAAGGAGCTGTACATTAAGATAAGAAGCTTCTGCACTGAGGGAGGATTACATCACAAAATGCAAAAGAAACTCATGCAGCTTTTTAACATGCTTTAACATGCAGCTGATAGAACAGACCGAGATTTATATCGTTTTATGAACTTAAAACGTGATTTTCATAATGAATTGATTCTTATTTTAGCAATTGTTGAGTCAAATTAGCCTGCATTCACATGACACAGGGAAGAACAGCTTTTGTGCTGACTGTACCATTGTTCCCAGTGAAGTGAAGCGGTGACATTTATCTTATCGCTGCGCGACCTTGAGCGTCATGCATTGCGCACATTTGCCATTTTGCCATTCGTTTTTTTATTTTTTGTCATTGACCAGACTTACAGACCAAAATAGCTAGGCTACACTATATGTCCAAATAGTATATGGACACCATGAGCTTGCTGGACATCCTATTCAGAACCAATGTTAATTAATACTATTAATGCATTAATACTGAGTGAATTATTGTTATTATTTTTATTATTATTATTGCATCACGCTTCCGCTCTACTAATGCCGATCCCCGCTCCGATTTGAGGAGAGTGAAGCTAACCCACGCCCCCTCCGACACGTGGGCAGCAGCCGTATGCATTTTTTTCACCCACATTAGGCGGGTGCATATATGCGAATCAGCCTTGTGTACGAAGAGACACACCCTGATCCGCACTCTTTCTCCGCCTCTGTGGAGGCACCATCGATCAGCCAGCAGAGGTCATAATTGCATTAGCTATGAGAGAGTCCCTATCCGGCTTGTTACCCCACCCCTATATGAACAACAGGCCAATCGTTGTTCATGTGGCCGCTCAGCCCAGACGGATGGCAGAGCTGAGATTCGATACGATGTATTCGAGATCCCAGCTTTGGTGTGCTAGCGTGTGTTTTTACCGCTGCGCCACCCGAGTGGCATACTGAGTGAATGTTGACATACATTCGTGACTTAACTGAAATATTAATGATATGACCAAATGGAAAAGGTCTGCTGTATGTATATTTTTGACCCAGCATAGTTTTAGTAAACCCACAATCAGCATGAATATATTAGTTTTACATCACCTACCTACCTACCTACCTACCTACCTACCTACCTACCTTTTAACGCCGTGTTTCCTCTTGTGAGTTACATTCACGGCAGGAAAGATTTTGTGGGTGCTTTGTATCGGTTAGGTAGTCTCTGATATTATGTGTGTTCCTAATTTAGTGATTGTAATAAAGTTCAAAAGTTTTTCTGTTTTTCCAAGGTTAAAAATGTATTTCATTGTTTCAGCTATTGAGAATTTTTGTCTTTTTTTTGGCATTTAGGGTACTCAGTTAGTATGTGTTTAATCGTGATGGGTAATTGCGGATTCGCATCGCGGGGCAAAATGTTTGATTTCAACTGTACTGTAGATTATAATTAGTTATATTGGTTTTGTCAGTACAGATATTTACATAATATTACAGTGTCAGTGTGTGTGTGTGTACACATATGTTTGTGTGAAAATACCTTCTTGATATGCTCCATCTGCCATCACCAAGTGGAGAATCTTAGGATACAGGTGCTGGTGCTCAGGTTGCAAAATGCTTTGGACCATGCTGGAGCCCATATCAATGTTTTCATCTTCATCTTCATGGATGGCCTACAAAATGAGATGCACAACTTACTTAAAGAACAAACTCACATTTAAGTCTCTACAGTTTTTAATCACCCAATATACTAAGCCACTTTATGTTAAGCATTTATACCTAAACTGGCTTTTATCTTTAGAGATAAATGTTATTTAATTATGACATCATAACAGGTATACTGCTGTCAGTGTCAATGATTTTCTTTCATCTTATATTTAGCTTTGTTTTTAGCATAACAGTCATTCTATATGCCAGCAGCTGTTGATGTTACGTTCATTTTCACAGTTATTGAGATCATAATGGAAATCCCCATTCCCACATGCCAACAGCTGCCGTAATCCATACAGTGTTTAACATCATAATTGATTTACTTTCATCTCCACAGCTGATGGCACAATGGAGTATCCAGCAGTCCTACAGGGGTGGATATTATAATTCAGTGCTTTTCAAACTATGGTATGTGGTCAGATGACAAACATTTGCTACGTGACTGGAATGAAATGTACACGAACTTGTCAGGTAATATAATTCATCTTGTTTTGTTTTTTTTCTTGTTTTTTTTTCTCTTTTTTCTCCCCTTTTTAGCGCATCCAATTGTTCAATTAGCATCGTGCTTCCTCTCTGTCTATGCTGAACCCTGCCCTGACGGAGGTGATTGAAGCTAACCCGTATCCCCTCCGAAACACGAGCAGCAGCCAGATGCATCTTTGCCACCCACACATTGACCAGTTTGGCGCCACCTAGCGTTGCATGCGGAGAGACACACCCTAAGGGCACCCTCTCCCATCTCTGTGTAAGCGCCTCCAATCAGCAGAGAACGCAATCGCATTCTGACAGAGAGAGAACCACATCCGGTTCTTTGTCCCACCCCCCACATGAGCAACCGGCCAATCGTTGCTCATATAGCCACTCAGCTTCGAACCGGTAAAGCAAGGCTGGATTCGATACCACGTTCTCAGAATCCAGCCCTGGTTGCAGCGCGTTTCTTTTTACCGCTGCGCCACCTGAGCGGCCTTTAAATCATCTTCTTTTAGAAAGCACAAGGAAGGTTTCATATTTGTTTTTGCAGAAAATAAACTCTGAACCAACCATGCACAGTTTCCACTCCAATGACTTCATGCATGACTTCAGTAGATGTAAAAATGTATTTACTTTTATCCTTAAATTTACTTACTCACTTTTTTAACCGCTTATCCAGTTAGGGTTGCGGGGGGAGGGGGGGGGGTTACGGGCGCAAGGCACACAGGAACACCCTGGGCGCCAGTCCATCGCAGGGCAGACACACATACACACACCAATTCTGTGGGACTGTGGGAGGAAACCGGAGCTCCCGGAGGAAACCCACACGGGGAGAACATGCAAACTCCACACAGAAAGGACCTGACCACCCCGCCTGGGGATCGAACCCAGGACCTTCTTGCTGTGAGGCGACGGTGCTACCCACTGTGCCACCCTCCTTAAATTTACTGATGCTATATATTTGCTGAGGACATATTCATTTTATTTATTTTAACGTCTGCAGTTGTTGTCACAATGGGTATCCTAAATTAAAACAGTGTACTACTGAAATAAATGACTGGCTTAATTCACTTCCCATAATCACATCCCTTTAATGATTTTCTGCTCTCATTAATCGTGATGTACACATAAATACACGTATAGTCATGGATGATCTGGGCATTCTGACCTTGATCTTGTTGTAGGCCTGAATAAACTGTTCGAAGCCCATGGCCTGTTCTAAATTGAAGCGCAGCTCTTCTAGGCGGCTGAAGATACTATCCTGCTGCTCCAAATCACTCTCTTCTTCTTCCTCACTGTCATCTGCCAACGTAAACAAGAAAAACATAAAACACCTATCCTAGACAATGTGTTGGTTGGCCACATGTTTAGATGTTCAGTTAGCACAAATAAAGATTATCATTTGTTTCAAGTTTTAATAGATATGGAAGGTAAAAGCACTGCCCCAAATAATGGAATTCAGGCCTAGTGGTATTTTGCCAACAACTACTTTGCCAATTGTAAGTTAATACGTACTTACTGAATTTGCTACCTGATTTTATGAGGTTCTCTCATGCAGTAGCTTAATGAAGCACAGTATACGCATACATGTGACAGTCAATACTGATTTAACATTTGGTTTAGTGGAATTAGTTACATTGATTCATACAAATTTTCGGCCTTTGGGGGTACTAGGTTTACATATCGCTGTAAACACAGTCTGAGATTCTAACACCTGGAAATTAGGCACTGCTGGTATTAGCGGTGTGGCTGGTAGCCCTTGACAAGGGTGTTCCATTCCTTAAATATGTTTGTACAGACTTGGAAAAATACGCCAAGGCAAACTGAAGCCGTTTCGGTTGGTCACGATAATCAAACATCTTACTAAATACTGAGTTTTTCTAGGCTTTTCCAGTAAGGTCTGGATGTAGTGAGAAGTCATAAATCATGTCGTCAGAGAATGACTAAAAAAATAGCCACTTTAAACACCAGTACAATTGAGTCACCCTACCTGACTGCCACTCCTCATTAAGCTGCCTCTCACTGTGTTGCTCTTCATCCCCAGCTCCATAATGCCCATTACTGGTCAGTCCTCTTGCTTCTTCCTCAGGACTGACCTCCTCCTCATCATCTGCTATGCTGTTCGAGTCTTCCTCTGCAGGACTGCACTTGTCCTGTCCGTTTAATCCTGCATTTTCGTCCTCATCGGGAGGGCTGCCACCAGAAATATTGTCGTCGTCATCGTCACTGCGTTGCTGCTGGAGCAGTCTCTCCATAGAGGCTCTGAGCTCTCTCAGATCTTCATCCTCATATACACTGTTGGTTGCAATAGTCATTAAAGACTTTTCAGTAGTAAGAACACAAATGTCACATATAAGAACAATGCAAAAGATTTAGTGTTCAAAATGTGAATCCCTAGTGTGATTCATACTCATTGTCCGACTGCTCTTCCTCTTTGTCCTCCAGGTCCTCTAACTCCAGATTGGGGCCGTGGGTGGAGGCAACGTCTGTTTCTGTTAAGCCACTGAAGAGTTTCCCAAGATCTGGCAGAGAGCATGTTCTCAGCATCTAGAGAAGGGTCACAAAGTTTACAAAGCAAGAGATGAGCTACAGTTAGTAGCTGTATACCCACAGAGTATATCTATAAGGTAGGTATGGCTCATAGCATGGTCAATTGAGATATATATATATATATATATATATATATACACACACAAGTTACATGTATCTATTAAAGTGGGTAACAAGTATATTAATAACGAAGTAATAATGCTTCACTGAAAAATAAAAATCTGCCAAAAAACTGCATGATACAGCTGTGTATGTCACAGTAAGGAATATATTAAAAGCTGTGTTGATAGGAGTTACTCATAGATGTGTTGAATGCAGTGCATATGGGCAGCATTAGGCATATAAACATCTGACTCACTTGGATAAGGGCAAATTCAGTAGAGACAGGTGACTTTATTAAAGTATCTATAAAAAAAGCAAGGGCTGCTCAGAGGTAGCCATGGTAAGTAGCCACCAAACGTGCCCATAAACCACTGACAGATGTGCTAATAACACTATGGCGTAGGGTACGGACCAAAAGAAGATCTACTGTGGCCCAATTGGGAGTCATTTTTAATCCTAGTGATGAGGTGAATGTGTCTCAACACACACACTGCAGCAAACCCTTCTGTTTATGAGACTGCACAGTCACAGTGCCAAACATCATTTAGGTGTGTTATTTCATCTTGGCATGGTAGTGTGGGTACTGCACAGCAACATGGGTCTGATCACTGGTAGCTGTGTTGCCATGTTTTCTATAAGCACTCTGGTTTCCTTCCACCGCCAACCCCCTAAAAATGCAATAAATGGACTGCCTATTGGTAATGACGAAATGTCCCACTGGAATTTTTAAGGCGGACCAGTCACATGAATTAGTTTTTCATATTTTTACGGCTCCAGATCCAAATAATTAAATAACTAAAATGTAACTGATAAATGGACTTTACGGAATATCTGATAAATGGTTTAAATGAAATCACCTTGGGGTTGTTGGTATCAAAAAGGCCGGTGGATAGGCCAAAGAGAAGGGCATCATCAGGACGACCAGAGCGCTGTGGTGACACAGAACGTGAGCGGGAAGCAACTGATGAAGACGAGTCCTCCGCTGAGGACTGAGCAGAGAGGGCAGACAGCGCCACCGCGCGTCTGTGAGCAGGACTGCAGCTCAACTTCACGAAGGCCGCTTCCACAGACCCTGAGACAGAAAACAAAACAACAACATACAGGTTACGAACAAAATACCAGGTACTTTAATGTCAAGCTCTTTTTCCAAGTGTGTTTTTGTGACCTTAATGAGATGAGTTATTACATTTCAAAATGATATGAGCATATGACTAAGAAACAGCAAGAGGTTCAAACTAGTGTTCTACAAAAAAGAAAAGGTGTGGTGTTACACATTATGACGCACAAAATACAAGAATGATGAAGGCTGAAAATGATCTGTTCTGGATAATTTGGTGTCTTCAGTCTATACCAAGTGCTGTTAAAAGGGCTATTCGAATCTGTACTGAGCTTTCATTTACAAAGAAATTAATGTTTAAATGTTACGTTTTTTACTCTTAGATTTAACAGTCAGGAACAGCCATCTGGTGGAACTTTAAATTTTTTAAGGCTTTCACTGCAAAGCTGTACTGTGTTGGAACAAAATCACACGATGATTCACCGTTGAGAGAACCTGTAATCTGTTTATCTTCCTCTGCAGTCACACCATCCTCATCCTTCTGTGGTTCAGCTGGTATAACACTGCCCTCGTCTGGCCTGAAACATAGGTACATAAAGTTATTAGTTTATTTTTACAGTAAATTTATATTGTCTCAGTCCTTTGTCTCAAGAGCTTGATAGTTTGAATTATTTGGTTACTGTTGGTTTAAGCTGATAACAACAGGAGTGACTGGATCATTTGAGTCAATTTATGGATCTCTGTAGAGATTGAGTTAGTAAAATGCTCTCCCTTCTTTTTTCGGCTGCTACTGCATTAAGGACTACTTGATTTGGCACAGTTTTTACACAGGTGCCCTTGCTGATGTAACCCTTCTTATTTCTTCTGGGCCACCTCCCAATAACAGCCACATCCAATCATCTCGGTTCAGATCAAAACCTTTAATCTCAGCGGTAATGGGCTAGTGTATTTTACTGCTGTGCCATCCAAGCGCCCCAATTAAACCAAACCAGTCAATAATAAACATTATTCACATTTATTTTCATACACTAAAATTACAACACTGGTTTGGTTACAGTTTTCCTAAAGACTTTAAACTTCAACAAAACAAAAGGGTGTCTACCTAGGCTGTGGGAGAGCCTCTTGTCCCCAAGCTTTCATCACTTCCACCTGAGGTTTAAATGTTTGCCGAGGGCCCTCCTCAAGGACCAAGGACTCTACCTCATCTGTCCCTGAAAGGCACAAAAACATGACCTTAGACTGAAGTATTTGTTAAGCTACACCAACCATACAGATTAACTTTATGGGTATACAATTACTAAATGTAGCCAATCTGATCCTCTATATACTGCCATATTAATGATCTAAGTAGCAGAGTGTACATTTTTGTAAAGAAAGCTTGCAAAGAAATCCACAAATGTATGACAGTAGCAATCATTGAGTGCCAGAAAAAGAACAGGTGCAGAAACCATTGACCTACATGTTCTTTACAAGAATATGCAAATGTTAAATTTTAACTGCATAAATAAAGAGGGCAGTATTGGAATACAAATTATACATTTATAATAAATTGTGTACCTTAATTAAAAATGTTAGTGTGTATAAGTGATGTATCATTTACCCTCAGCAAGACTCGGCTCTGATAACCCTGGTTTTTCTTCAATGCTGGTGACTACTGACAGAGTATTCTGACATTCTGATCCTTGATCAGGGTCCTGACCAATGGCAGTGGCTTGCTGTTCCTCATCTGTGCTCATTGCAGCCTGCTGGTCCAGTTCAACCACAGCTTGATTTTGGTCCTGACCAAGAGAGGCTTGACTTGGTTGAGGTTGAGGCACCCGTGTGGTCTTATCAGAATCGTCTGAAGGCCCAAGTGTAATTGTAAGGTTTTCTGCAGAAAAAGATGTAATTGCAATAAAAAACAATAAGGATCAACCACCTTGCCAGAAATAATAGAGCACTTCAAGGAATCAGTAACTCACTGGTGTCTGCATCGTCACAGAGTTGCTGAAGCTCCCCTTCGGAAACTGGGGCCTTTTCCCAAGCTTTCCCAAGTCCTTTTCCTTGCCAGGCCTCCATAGGAATAACTTCACCAGATGTCTTTTCTGAAAGACCAATTATACTATAAATTCATTCAAATATCAGAGCAAGAATAAACAATTAGCACAGCTTTAAAATGTATAATATATATAGTTATTTCATTCATGGCAGTGTGATAGGTTTGTAATTTGTCTGGTTGCTACAGGGTGGCTTTAGAGACCTTAGCAGCCATCATGCAACATTACACACACATACACCATGGATACCCAACACAACAGACCATTTATATGCAAACAATAAAACAACTGGCTGTCAGCAGAGCAGCCCAACACACCAGATCAAAGCTTTCACAAGTGTTTTCTGATCACTTTGGCACCAATACATTTTGATTCCTTACACTACTCAAATAGGCATTCGGGTGGCACAGCAGCCTATTCCACTATACGAGTCTCAGCGGTGAGGCAGCGGATTGGCCCCCTGTCCAGGGTATTCCTGTCCTGCACCCAGTGTCTTCAGGTGCAGTCTCACCCACTGCAACCCTGACCTGGATAAAATGTTTAATGAAATTGAAGCTACCCACTCAAACGTTTAACGTTTTTGACCTGAAAGTGCATCCAAACCAGAGGTCTATTTTTGACCTATACACAATGTGTGATGTACACTGTATAGCAACATACATTAATCCTGACAGGAAATACTTTGTATCATTTTTGTAATGGTAAGAAACTAGTAGAAAGTCACCTGCTGTGGTGAGACTGGTTTCCTCCAGAGTCTGTTGAGCCACAGACAGTGCAACAGCTCCAGGCTGCCATCTCTTCCGGTCACCAGCACAGAGGGCATTTTCTTCTGGAGACACTGCTTCAGATACTGCACGCAGGTAAAGGTGCAATAAACAATATTGATTAATAAACCATACGATTAATTTGGGTATCTATAAACATTGGCCTTATGTTAGTACCTGCCATAGTGCTACATGTATCCTCCAGGGTCTGCTGTGCTACTGACAGTACGGGTGGCCCTCCAGCCTCCCACCTGCGTCTCTCACCCCCAGTGGTTGGTCTCTCTTCAATGATTGGCTGGCTGGTCTGAGGGGTGGGATCTGGTCCACTAGCAGGTGCATTGTTTTGCTCATGTTCTTTTTCAGCAATGTGATCCTTTAGGTTCTGGTTCAGCCTGCGCAGTATCTCCTTCCTTTCACTCTGCAAAAATCGAAAAGCTTTGAGCATTCTGCTTTCATCATGCACCAGGTTCTTTTTATCTAACCAGACATTTATCATTTAACAACAGCATGTTCTCATCTTATAAATCTCACATGTCTAAGAAAGAGGTAAATCCTAGCAGATGTTCCAAAATCTAGCAGCAGAGTAAAGGGTCATGGAGGAGCAAATGAGGATAAACTCCATTTATGGAATAAGATATAAAGACATAAAATGTGCAATTTGGGTGTCTACTAGGGATGCAAATTTTACCAGTTTCTATGAAACAATAAAATTAGTCATCAGCCAATGATTGACCGATAGCCATCAAGCCATATAATTATTTTATTTATTAGGATTTTAACGTCATGTTTTATACACTTTGGTTACATTCATGGATACACATAATCAGTTCAGGTCTGTAATGTCAAACACAGTCATGGACAATTTAGTATCCCCTTTTCACCTCTCCAGCATGTCTTTGGACTATGGGAGGAAACCGGAGCTCCCGGAGGAAACCCACGCAGACAGGAGGAGAACATACATTTACATTTTCAGCATTCAGCAGACGCTTTTATCCAAAGCGACTTACACAATGAGCAACTGAGGGTTAAGGGCCTTGCTCAGGAACCCAACAGTGGCAACTTGGTGGTGGCGGGGCTTGAACCGGCAACCTTCTGTTTACTAGTCCAGTACCTTAACCACTGAGCTATCACTGCCCTACATACAAACTCCACACAGAAAGAACCCAGGACCTTTTTGCTGTGAGGCAACAGTGCTACACACCGAGCCACCACAAGTCATTTACCTTTGGCTACACAATTAATAATTAAGTGCAGTTAAGTGCAGTTCATTCAGAAAGACTTGTGTTTGTCCTACCTGGACGTCTGTGGTTTCAGGTTTTGAGGGCTCCTCGTTCATTGGAGAATTCTGTGCAGATGTGACCTACCAGACAAAAGAATAGATTAGGAACAAATATTGACATTTGCAATTACAGAATGATCTGCTGTGGCAACCCTTCATACATGAGCAGCCGACCAGCAGTATAGATGTTAATGGAGCTAACAATATAGTAACAATATTGTCACTGTGAGGACTAACCACGCCAACATCTTTCAGCGCTGCCGTCATAGAGATGGCAGGAGTGGTGGGTCTACAATAAGGCTTGGCTTTGCGGGCAGCATCCTGTGGGATGTGTTCCGGCTGTGGAGGCAGGGCAGCAGCAGGATGAGGAGTTGGAGTTGCGGTTGCAGGTCCAATAACAATCTTTACTCCTCGAGCGGCAAGCTGTTTCAAAGCAGATTTAAGATTATTTATTCAGCATTTTAAAGGGAAGGTTTTTTTTTTTTTTCTGGCAGAGCTAACTATTTTTAGCCAAAGCTGAAATAACAGATGCTTTTAGACATTCAGTTATGGCAGAAGTGAATACAGTGCCCTCTTCAGCTGGTTTACAGCTGCAATGAGAAAGTCCTTTAACCCACCCTCAGACATAGCAAACCATGTGTATGTTGGCATCCGGGAGACGAGAGCTTAAGATCCCACCAGTGGTGGACAAGCGTGTTTTTTATTGTTGTGCCACCCGCATGCCTGGTACAGTGTTTTTTACAGTGTTGTCCTAATACGGAGCAGATCCAACAACTTATGTTGATACTACTTACCTTAAGCAGATATGTTATTGCATGAGAAAATGATTTTGTTTAATTGGTTTTAAAATTGCTAATTAAAATCTGGGTGAATGTGCCCGTGTGAAAGGGGCTTAATATGCACATTTAAAGCACCAGACTTTTACTTTTTTTTACACATTTCCATTTCCCAATAGTCAAAGACACTGGGTATCTGATGAATGCACAGAACAAAAAACAGAGCTTATTATTCTTCGAATCCTTTGACCAAACCCTGACTGCTGAGATATGCATAACCAAATTTGTAAAACAGCAATAAAGTCAAAGCCTACTTACATGATCTTCCCATGCTTTCTTTTCTCTTTCATAAGCTTCTCTTCGTTTCTTCTCAAGCTGCTCTTTCAGTACAGCTGCACGAGCCTTTGACTGCGCCTGTCACATATCAAACACAGAGTCATTAGCACTGAAATACCAGGCCAATCTGCATAAACTATGTAACTGAATGAAGGAATCACTTACTCAGTCTTACAGAACAATAACATGTTATGTATGTAACTTTAGTGCATTTTGCATTTTATTCCTAGCAGTAGTTTCAGAGCTTGCAGTTCTGTCAAGTTGAAACACCACTCTCATCTCACAATTATTACAAAGCGTGTTGCTAAACCGTGCATTATTTATCTAAAATGTGTTTTTTATGAATATTTCACATAAAAGTGAGGGGAATGTTCTGTAAGGAATAAAACACCAATAAAAATAAAATTTTTGCACCAATAAACAATTTATTTTACTTTGCTGTTCCATCCCATTGGGCAAATCAGTGATCTTGAGAAAGGTGTAAGCTGTCCTTTATACACATGCTCACAAATGTGCTCACAGATAATGACTAGCCTTTTGATAGGAGGACAGAACAGGCTAGCTCACCAGAGCTGACATTTCCAACTCGTCGTTTCGAATCTCAGCTCTGCCATCCGGCATTATGGGCGCCCACATGAACAACGATTGTCTGTTTTTCATACAGGGTGGGAGCCTCTGCTGGCTGATCGATGGCGCCTGCACAGGGATGAGGGACAATGAGGATCATGGTGTGGCTCTTGGTATATAAAGCTGATCCGCATATGAACTCCTCTCATGCAGGTGAAAAGATGCAGTCGGCTACTGCACGTGTCGGGGTGGGTGTGTGTCAGTCTTGGCTCTCCTCAACCAACAAAAAAAAAAAGAAGGGCGGCACGGTGGCTAGCACTGTCGCCTCACAGCAGGAAGGTCCTGGGTTCGATCCCCAGGCAGCCCGGGTCCTTTCTGTGCGGAGTTTGCATGTTCTTCCCGTGTCCGAGTGGGTTTTCTTCGGGAGCTCTGGTTTCCTCCCACAGTCCAAAAACATGCAGTCAGGTTAATTGGAGACACTGAATTGCCCTATAGGTGAATGGGTGTGTGTATGGGTGTGTGTGTGTCTGCCCTGCGATGGACTGGCGTCCCGTCCAGGGTGTTACTGTGTGCCTTGCGCCCATTGAAAAGCTGGGATAGGCTCCAGCACCCCCTCCTTCTAAGCGGAGAAGCGGAGAAAATGAATGAATGAAAAAAAGAAAAGAAATGCTGTTCCTCCCATTAGGACAGCAGCGCCAATCAGCTCCAGGATTCTGGCCATGGATGGCTTATGAGTACATTATTATTATCATTAATTACAGCTTGATTAGGGATGCAACAGGTCTACAGGAATACAGCAAGGATAGGGCACCAGCGCTTTGCAGAGGACCACACACTCATCCATTCTTTCACAAACAGTGTAATACACAAAACTGATTCTGACCTTCAGAGTGTCAATCCTTTTCCTCCTGAGCTCCATCTCCTCAGAGGATTCCTGACTGTCAGAACCCTCACCATCACGCTGAAAAGCAAAGACGGAACATCACAACAACACTGAGAAAAGGAACAAAGCGTTTAAACCATACCAGTTGCACAGTGATCTACCTTCTCTCCCCTGAGACGAGCTTTGATCTGTTGACGCTCATTAAAGTTCTGCAGTCTGATCTGCCTCAGCCGTGTCAGGTATTCCTGCAGATCACACACACACTAAGTACAAAACCAGTACCTGTTCACATGTAGTCTTGCAAGGCCAGCCATTATCTCCAATGTGATTTGACCTCTAGAGGTAATTGTTGAGTACACTAATAATACAAGGTTCTTAAAAAAGTTTCCGCACTTTTTAAAACTCTATTGATTAAGAATATTAAAAACAAATGACATCACTTTTTTAATACCACCAGCAAAAAATGCTTTTGCTTGAGCTCATAGCCACTGCTTCTTAAAGCTTAAAGCTTCTTTGAGCATCCAAAAAGGTGAAAATCAGATGGAGCTAAATGCAGACTATAAGCTCTCTCAGTCTCTCAGACATGACTCCCGCCCTCACCGCTTCCAACCAAAATATAAAAGTGCGGAAACTTTTTGAAGATCCCTCATATATTTGGTACAGTAGTGCGTGATTTGGGACACAGCCCGAGTTGTGCCTTTATGAAGCAGTGACTGGCTTAAAGATGTTTTCCACCTCTGGGTTCTCCCCTTTATCTCCCAATCTAATGTTGTCCGAATCCCAATTGTGAATCTGCTACCACTTGCACAACCCCAAATCTAATCAAGAAGGTTCGGATCTATAAGCCCCTTTCCAACACATGTCCAATCCTGCCAGTGTTGGGATTCCACACAGAGCCACGCTAAGCCCCATTTCAGAGATTGTACCTGACCAGGTCTGTGGCTCTGCTGAGATTTAAAGTCACAGGTGCAAACACTCGGCAGTGTACTAGCACATTCGACCACTGCACCACCCAATCGCTAACTTATAAAATGTAAGCAAAGTTTTGTCCTGCTCTAATAAGATTTGATGTCTGGAGACACTTGTAAAACAGCTGGACCCTCGCAAAACTCTTACATCATGCATTGTGTGCACACTGACATTTATGAGACATTTAGGAGGTTATTTCTCACAAAACAGTAAAAAATGATATACAGTGGTTAAAAATGGCACCTGTGAAAACCAATAATCACATCATCACCATCATGCAGGGATTAATTATCCAATGAGAAACAAGTAGGGAAAAATAATGGAGGTTTAGCAGACATGGATGAGCAAAACAAAACAGACCAAGGATGAAGGTTGGGTTGAATCCATCCTCCTACCTCCTCCTCTTTGTTGACCCTGGGTCTCCTGCCACGGGACGAGTTTGTCCGACTTGCAAAGATGGCGGCCAGGTTTTGCCGGGCCCCCTGTTTATTATTTAGTTTTAACATTGTAACGTCACAAAAGCCATACCATCCACTACAAATCAGCACCATCTGGTGGGTTGATATAAGAGCACAAAGTTCTTACCAGCTGGCCTTCTGCACGGACTTTATTGAGCAAGGCTTCTTGCTTCCGCTGCAGGAATTCGTCCACCTGCTTGGCCCTCTCTGCTGCAACCTGAACTCGCAACCTACAGTAGGAAGTCAGTAAGAAATCCTTTATTATGGCAAACCAAATGTATAGCTAATAAATACATAAGCATATACACTTAATTAGTACACTGACAACTTTATTAGCAATGTACAAGCCAGAGTAAATACACATCAGTTGCTCTGTAGTGGCTAAATAAAAAGCATACATATGAAGTGACAAAGGGTGTTCAATTAGTGCAGAGGTCTATTACTCTAGCCCACCACCGCTGAGATCCTGGTTCCAATCTCAGAGGTATTATCAAACACTAGACGTCTACACAGACATGACTGGCGACATCTCAGGAGATAGGGTGGCTGAAGCTTTCTAATCGATTATTACCCTGTCCAGGGTGTTCATGCACCCAGTGTTTTCTGGTTGAACCTTGCCGAGGATAAAGCAACTGATGAAAATGAAACTGACCTGTTGGCATGGTCGTTTTTAGAGACACTCTCATTTTGGAGACTTGTCCTTCGTGCCTCTTTTTTAACCGAGTCATGATCTGGGAGGCAGGCGTGTCCATTCGGCATTCCAGCTTCCATGGCAGGCCTGGCCAGGTGAAAGGTAAAAAAAAACTGTTCAAAATTATTTAGAACTGTATTGTATAAATCAGACATTTTCTTAAATATTGTTTCATGGAGTTCAAAGCCCAAACCTTTGCCTACATTTATTTTGAGGGTTTGGTTGCAGATTGTTTGGGACCCTTAGGACAAGGGATGTATACAGAATGTTAAGACTACACAAGGGTTATATGTTCTTATAAAGCTCCACAATGCATTTATGCCATTTTTATCTTTTGAAATGATAGCATTGTCCTATACCATTGTCCTGCACCACGGTAGAAATTTTACATTCATTCTTGGAATTTGCCTACAAATCCTGATACACTACATCAGTGGTCCCAACCACTGGGCCGCAGACCGCTACCGGTCTGTGGGTCATTTATGACCGGGCCGCACAGAAAGAATAAATAATTACAGATTGCTACAAGAGCAATTACAAATCCAATACTCTTCGGGTGTTATTGAACCCAGTCATCACTAGGTAGGAGCAGCATCTCATTACAGCGAAAAAAGCTCAGAATTCACACTGATTTTTCCATTCTATAGCTATTCTATTTTAAATCCCCCCCAACCCCCCGTGGGTCCATGAAATTATATCTTATATGAAACCGGTCCATGGTGCAAAAAAGATTGGGGATCGCTACACAACATAACGGAAAGTATGCAAGCACATTAAAACAGAACCTTTTAAAATATACAAGGCCACAAAAAAAACTAATATTTATGCCTCTACATTCTTAACTGCACCTTCAACTTTTTGCATGGGGTGCTCTGGTGGCCTGGTGGTAAAACACACTAGCACACCAGAGCTGACATCTACAACTATGGGGTTTGAGACGATGACTGGCTAGTCCAAAGGGTGGAAATGCCAGAAAGGGATTCCTCGTAACTGTAATCACGGCCTTTGCTGGCTGGTCAATAGCTCCTGCACAGAGATGGAGCTGATGATTGGTGCATGATACAGATCTCCATATGAAGCCACCTTGTGAAAAAAGCATCCAGAAAAAGCAAAAGGTTAAAAAAAATCATCCAGCTAATGCACACATGTTAGAGTGTGTTGGTGCAGCACTCCTCAGTCAGAAGTGGAAATCAACAGCAGCAGAAGTAGTAAAATGAGACTGAGTAACTGGAAACAACTAGTTTACATACCACCATCAGCTTGTTACTTTTGAATAATGTTTCCTGTTCACTATGTACTTATCATACTTAACATACTATGCCTACCTGACATTGTCTGCAGCTTTGGATTCTTCGTTGGAAGCAAGAACAGGACCTGGCAGTGAAGGTGGGACATGGGCAGGGCCAAGAAGAAGGGAATGGCCTGGTAAGGGAGTAGGAAGAGCTCCAATTCCTCCACCCCCAAAGACCTAAACAAAAGAAATAAAAATAAAGTAATATCTTAATAACAAGACACAAACAGCGCCTAAAAAAAATCTGAATTTTTAGAAGGTAATCAGTGTGATCATCTAATCATGGTGCACCTTTCTCTCTGGGCTGCTGCCACCGCTGGAGCTCAGAACGTGCTTCCAACCTTGCTCTCTTGCACGGTGGATCCGGTTAAGCTAAGATTAAAACATCAAAAACCATTTTCATCATGAATAACAGTCATAAAGGTAATATAATAAACTAATCAGATACAATTGGAGTGAAAAGTATTTATATCTTTGTAAGGGACACGACAACTTACATCCCACATTAACCCACTTATATCCCTCAGTTTTACTGCAATGTCTAATTCCCTCCCAAAAATAAATACAGTTTAATTCAAAATGACACACATTGACCACCATAAAAAGCTCCACTCATGTTATAAGGTGTTTGATTTTGAAGCAGGGGCTATCTCCTTGAACAGCAGTCTCAAACACAACAGCACTATGAATCTTGCCAGGCCATGTTCCAGCAGCTTCTATTTAATGGCAGATTTTTTTTTTGCACTTTCCGCCTAGTTTGCAGTAGCCGACTGCATCTTTTCACCTACACGAGGTGCGATCATATGTGGATCAGCTTTGTGTATGGAGACACACCCTGTCCACATTATCCTATGTCTCTGTGCAGGCGTCATCAATCAGCCAGCAGAGGCTATAATTGCATCAGTGATGAGGAATCCCCAAAGACGGGGGATAATTGAGTGATTGACAGCAAATGACTCTCTATATGTGATGTTTACAGAACTTCTTACAGTTACATTTTCAACAGTTAGGAGACACTTTTTATTCAAAGCAACTTTCAGTACTGTGAAAGCAATTGAGTGTTAAGGGCCTTGCTCAAGGCCCAACAGTGAAAACATGGCAGTGGTGGGGCTTGAACCAGCAACCTTTTGATTACTAGTCCTGTACCTTAACCACTAGGCTACACACTAGGCAGTTTTGGGTTTCAATCATTTAGTCAAGAAAAAGGTATGCTTTTCATATGCAGTTCACATACGGTAAATACGTTACCTTTTCCTTCTCAAACCTTTTCACTTGAGCAGCTTTTAGCAGAAACATCTGTAAAAAACAAACACTGGCTTTACATTTCTGACTCAAAATTAAAAAAATTGATAGCCTGGTGAAAGAGAATAAATGCTCACCTGCTCTTTCTGTTTCCACTCTCTCTCCGGCTCCATCCGCTTCTTCCTCACTCCTTCCTGAACCAGAGCAAAGCGTAAACTAAATTATAGTAGGCACCCAAGTTCACTCCTTTACTAAACAGGGGCAGTGGTAGGTCACCGGTTAAGGTACTAGACTAGTAATCCGAAGGTTGCGGTTTAAACCCCACCACAACCAAGATGCCACTGTCTGGCCCTTGAACAAGGCCCTTAATCTTAAGATGCTTAAATTGTACTAGGTCGAAACAGTAAGTCCTTTTGGCTAAAGTGTCTGCTAAATGCAGTAGATGTACTATAGATTGCTCCCAGTATAGTTCCTATTTGGATACATTACATTCCCTGATGGTGGCTTCTGTGCAACAGCCTGCAGTAGATTCTTACAGAGAGCTTTAACATGCGCTACAAATTATGCCATGCCCCCTGCATTTCTCCACCAGGGGTCACTGTTGCAGCAGCAGCAAAGGGATTATTCCCCATCCTGCCTTACCTGGCCCAGACATGGCCAACTGTATTTGATGTACACCCGCTCAGAGAACCCTTAAATGGTTTTCAGTTTGACTAAAATTGTATTTGCAATGACCTACAACATGAATGGAAAATCTGCTTTTTATCAGCACAGAGCTGCTGCTGCACAGTGCATATGGATTCATAGTAGGACTCTGCTGATCAATGCAGAACTACTGTAGTTGTAGACATGCAATCCATATTCATGTAACTGTTCTACATAACTGCCCTATTCAGCTATTTTTCTTTCTTTTTTTCCCCTCTTTCGACTGCTCCCATATTTAGGAGTCACCACAGCGGATCACAATTTTTACGCCGGATGCTTTTCCTGATGCAACCCTTCTATTTCTATCAGGCACTGAAAGTGCACCTCCCAATTGCTAGACTTACCACCCGAGCGGCCTGTTAAGCTGTTTTTCGTTCAATAAAGCATAATGCCCTGTTAACACGGATGTGTTTTATATTCTGACGGGACTCTAAAAGCTTGCCGGACACTAATAAAGAGTCTATAAAGAGTGGCCTTCTTATTAGCGCACATGGGTTTAGAATGGGATGTCTAATAATCTGATGGTCAGGTGTTCACACACATTTAATCATATAGTGTACATAAGTCAGGAACACATTGCTTGCCTAGTCAGGGTCTAAGATATAGATCAATCTAAAGAAGTGAAAAGATAAGGTAGAGGAGAGGAGGTTGAATGGTGGTACCTCACGCTTCCTTCTCTCATCCTCCACTCGATTAATTCTCCGCTGAACTGCTGCTGGAGGGGGAGCCTGCATAACATGACATTGTTTGGATCAGACATCTCTAACACATATAAGCCAACCATGTTAGTTCTGAACTTAATAATAAATACATCCAACCACTGGTAAGAATAAAGCCAATGTCCCATTACTTACAATCATAATTAGCAGTAAACTGGCACAAAAGGGTAGCAGTGCCTGCTGAATTCCATTTGTACCAGACAACATACTAAAGAAAGAACCAACATGCAACATGTGCTCAGTCACTAGGGCCTTACCTGTTTGTGTTTTATGACAGGTTTTCTCTCCGCCGGTTTCCTAACTGCATCAGCTGCTCTCCGGGCAGGATCAGCAGGTCTCTTTGCTGTTAAAGGCACTCCGTATTTGGCAGCTGGTTTGGTGATTTTATGGGCAGGGGTGACAGACGCCTGACCAGGGGCAGGGTGTTTGGCTGAAGAAAGGAGAGAAGGTTTGTTAGGGTGAATGTAAAACTGACTCTGACTAGACTGCTACTAACAGTAATGAAAACAAAATTACCCTGTTTCCAATGTTTACATTTGGAATATTTATTAATACAAATCATTAAAATTCACATTAAACAAAAAAGCTACTCAACACCCACTGACCCTGTGAGAAATTACTCCCCAACTGACTGTTTGTGCCACTTTTAGCTGCAAAAACTAAATACTTGTCTTTTTTGAGGTAGGATCACTCCAAAACTTAATTTTAGGGGCAGTTTGAACCCTTTTAAAAAGACTTGCTCTTGTGCTACAGATCTTTCACTTGTTGCATAACACAGCTGCATCTGAGTGTCAGATTTGGCAAATGTGAGAGTTATCAGTGGTTTCTACTTTGTATCTTACAGATACCATACCATTTTTGCCCAGTTGCTTTCTAATAGTGGAATATAAATGCTGAACTTTTGCTGAGGAGAGCAGAACCTGTTTCTTAGATGTTTGCACGCTTCAAGAAATATGTCTAAGTCCTCCGCTTTGGGAAGTTTTACCACATGTTTTCTTTCTTTGGTCCTGTTTGTTGAGACCATTTGACCTGTTACCATTAGACCGACAACCCTGTTAAATCTATACCTCATCCAATTAAGCCTGGGTGTGTCTAGTTTAACTGAATCCAATTATTAATTATGTTTGTTAATTGGTTTATTAAGCAAACAAGGGTTCAAAGTTTTTTTTCCACAGAGGGTGATGTGTTTACTCAAATTATCTTATACGGAAATGTGTTCCAAATATGGAAAACAGAATCTGAAAGATGGCAAATACTTTTCTACTGTACTATATGTACAATGCAATATGTTTACCCAGCTTGCTATTTATCCACACATTCATTATCCATCCCACCAATTCAATCAATGTCTCATTATCCATTACTGGACAGCAATCCACCCATCAATTATCCATTCATTCCACCAATCCACACTTCAGTTAATTACCCATTCCTCTAGAATTATCTATCCATCATTCATACAATTATCCATTACTGTCTTCTCCATCCATCAATCCAGCATCCATCTATACATCCATTCATGTGTAGCATAAAGTGGATTTACCTGGTAATCCCTGGGCAACATTCATTTTAGGTTGCTGGAGAAGTTGGCCAACTTCAGGGGTGAATTCCTGATCAATGAGCTGAAACACATCAGAAGGACAAGCACACAAAGTTCAGATGCTATAACACAATGTGCCAGACTCGTTCATACAGCCATATTTGTTTAAAACTAACTGAAAAAGAAATCAAATTCAGCCTAATATGCTGTCAGAACAGTTTGAAGCCACCAAGACATGGACTTCACCAGAGATCTTAAGGATCCCTGTGGTGTCTGGTACCCAGCAGGTCCTTAAATTCTCCGACAGTGCATCATGTACACCATTCACACATGCTCAGGTCACATGATCTTAGCGAAAATAGGATTCATTAGACCATTCGATCTTTGAACTGCTGCAATGTCTAGTTCCGATGCCTGCATAGCTCTAGGTATCAATGAGATTTGGTCGCCCCAACAATCTGTCTGCGGTTTGTCCCTCAATTGCAGCAGCAATGAAGAACCAATGCCAAAATTCCCCACACAACCAATCGTGTCTGTGTGGGCGCCCAGCTGGTCAATAGCACACCTTACTTGAAACTTGTATTAGACCGCTGCACCGCCCGAGCACCCACACTACCTGTTTTTTTCATCAGTGGCACAACTGTAGAAATGAGCTTGAAGCTAGCAGATATTTTTGTTTGTGTCTAACCTGTGGGGAGAGAAGCTTGTGGATTCTGCGGGCGAGGAATGGCTTGTCCAGTATTGCGCTGACCGATGGTCTCTCACGGGGGTTGCGCTTGAACAGCTGGCCTAAAAGTGTCTGCAGATCCTGAGAGTAGTTCACCGAGACCGGGGGGTACGAACCACGGATGATCTTTAGCACCAGGTTCTTCATGTTTCCAGCCTCAAACTAACAAACAAATTCATAAGCAAAGACGGAAAGACACAAAGCCTGTTATCTCTTTCAAATAATTATTTAAAGACTAAAACATAAAGAATTAAAATATCAATGGAGGCATTTTATCGAAACCAGCAGGAGGATAAAATAAGGTAGAGTTTCCTGAAAATCTGCACTTTCACCTTTAATAACTAGGAGAAAGAATTTCTGACATGTAACAGACATAATTTACAACACACATCATTCACTTCCCAACAGCAAACACATAAAATCCAACAGACTGTAGCACTCATGTGGTACTTACAGCATGCTTAAGTGTGCACATTTCATACAGGACACACCCCAACGCCCAAATATCACTAACAAATGGAGATAGAAGAGCAAAGAAACAAATAGACAAGATTAAAATTAACATTAACAGGCATCTCAACCAAACAGCAGAGGCTACACATGTACAGGGGCAATGTTTTCAATCTTATCCCGGCTAGTAAACAATAACATCCTGATATGCTGCATTAAAGCACACTACCTTTTGTTGTTGTATGGTTTATTTTCACAAATCTCAGGTGAGAGATAGTAAGGCGTTCCAATGCAGGTCCTTGCCAACTCCACAGTGCTGCACACAAAATATTAAAAACCATCAACCAGTAACATTTCTGTACTTACCAAGTGTCCTTTGTTTAGTTTGTTCGTGAATTGTGTTTAAACCTTAATTTGATTGACAATGTTAACCACAAGACAGTCAACAATCTGTAACAGTCAGGACAAGCAATTGTTTTCTTAAGATAAAAACCCAGATCTCAGCTGTAGTGGGCTAGCTTGATAGACTGCTTTGCCATATTAAAAACACAACAATAAAATGCATTTTATGCATCTCTTACCTGTTTAAAACTCTGGCAATCCCAAAGTCCCCCAACTGTACTGTACCATCCTTAGTCAGAAATATATTCTGGAAAGACAAGATTTTAATTGTAGATTAGACTTGAGTTAGAGTTAGACTTGTTATTTTGGACCAGGCACCATAGCTGTGTGTGTCCGAACAGTACCTGTGACTTGATGTCTCTGTGGAGGATCTTACGTTCATGCACATGCTTAAGAGCCAGGCATATCTGAACAAACCAATCAAGTATCTGCAAAAGATAAAAGAAAAAAATAGGTAAACATGTGATCAGACCTGCGAAGGAAAGCCCTACATTTTTATTTCCAGTAAATCCAGGTCTGTTGCAGTTCATATACTCGTCCAACATCAGTGCCTGACCTGACATATTGCATTTAACCACAGACACACTTCAAACTCTTATGGAATGCTTTTTCCTGAAGTGGAGTGGAGGCTGTTATAACCACAAAGAGTGGACAGGAATGGGGTGGAGTAGGGTAGAGGGGCAAGAATGGGATGTCCACCATGCTTACGGTCAAGTGAGCACATGCTTTTGACCATACAGCATACAGTGTATCACAAAAGTGAGTACACCCCTCACATTTCTGCAGATATTTAAGTATATCTTTTCATGGGACAACACTGACAAAATGACACTTTGACACAATGAAAAGTAGTCTGTGTGCAGCTTATATAACAGTGTAAATTTATTCTTCCCTCAAAATAACTCAATATACAGCCATTAATGTCTAAACCACCGGCAACAAAAGTGAGTACACCCCTTAGTGAAAGTTCCTGAAGTGTCAATATTTTGTGTGGCCACCATTATTTCCCAGAACTGCCTTAACTCTCCTGGGCATGGAGTTTACCAGAGCTTCACAGGTTGCCACTGGAATGCTTTTCCACTATTCCATGACGACATCACGGAGCTGGCGGATATTCAAGACTTTGCGCTCCTCCACCTTCCGCTTGAGGATGCCCCAAAGATCTTCTATTGGGTTTAGGTCTGGAGACATGCTTGGCCAGTCCATCACCTTTACCCTCAGCCTCTTCAATAAAGCAGTGGTCATCTTAGAGGTGTGTTTGGGGTCATTATCATGCTGGAACACTGCCCTGCAACCCAGTTTCCGGAGGGAGGGGATCATGCTCTGCTTCAGTATTTCACAGTACATATTGGAGTTCATGTGTCCCTCAATGAAATGTAACTCCCCAACACCTGCTGCACTCATGCAGCCCCAGACCATGGCATTCCCACCACCATGCTTGACTGTAGGCATGACACACTTATCTTTGTACTCCTTACCTGATTGCCGCCTCACATGCTTGAGACCATCTGAACCAAACAAATTAATCTTGGTCTCATCAGACCATAGGACATGGTTCCAGTAATCCATGTCCTTTGTTGACATGTCTTCAGCAAACTGTTTGCGGGCTTTCTTGTGTAGAGACTTCAGAAGAGGCTTCCTTCTGGGGTGACAGCCATGCAGACCAATTTGATGTAGTGTGCGGCGTATGGTCTGAGCACTGACAGGCTGACCCCCCACCTTTTCAATCTCTGCAGCAATGCTGACAGCACTCCTGTGCCTATCTTTCAAAGACAGCAGTTGGATGTGACGCTGAGCACGTGCACTCAGCTTCTTTGGACGACCAACGCAAGGTCTGTTCTGAGTGGACCCTGCTCTTTTAAAACGCTGGATGATCTTGGCCACTGTGCTGCAGCTCAGTTTCAGGGTGTTGGCAATCTTCTTGTAGCCTTGGCTATCTTCATGTAGCGCAACAATTCGTCTTTTAAGATCCTCAGAGAGTTCTTTGCCATGAGGTGCCATGTTGGAACTTTCAGTGACCAGTATGAGAGAGTGTGAGAGCTGTACTACTAAATTGAACACACCTGCTCCCTATGCACACCTGAGACCTAGTAACACTAACAAATCACATGACATTTTGGAGGGAAAATGACAAGCAGTGCTCAATTTGGACATTTAGGGGTGTAGTCTCTTAGGGGTGTACTCACTTTTGTTGCCGGTGGTTTAGACATTAATGGCTGTATATTGAGTTATTTTGAGGGAAGAATAAATTTACACTGTTATATAAGCTGCACACAGACTACTTTTCATTGTGTCAGTGTCATTTTGTCAGTGTTGTCCCATGAAAAGATATACTTAAATATCTGCAGAAATGTGAGGGGTGTACTCACTTTTGTGATACACTGTATATGTACTGTATATAGTTCACTCCAGTACCCCAACGGCACATTGGCTAGGTGGGTAGCTCTGTTGCCTCCCAGGAAGAAAGGTACTGGGTTCCAACTTGCAGGTAGAGCGGTCAGTGTCCTTTCTGTGTGAAGTTTGCATGCTCTCCCTGTGTCTGTGTGGGTTTCCTCCCACGTCCAAAAACTGGAGATATACATTTGCCCATGACTGTGTTTGACATTGAACTCAACTGATAAATCATGTGTAACCTGTACCATCTACCTGTCCTGTTATGAATGTAACCAAAGTGTAAAATGTGACTTTATAATGCAAAGAAAACAAACACCCCAGCACCCCAACAATGTAATGGTAAGGTAATCAAATACTTTTGGTAATTGATAACTAATGTACTCACTTGTTCTTCTGGGAATAGAACTCCATTTTGGTTATTGATCTTCTTAAACAGGTCTCCTCCCTCACAGTAATCCATTACTATATACAAGCAGCCACTTTCTGTAGAGAAGCAAAGAGAGGGGCAAGCAATATAAAAATGACTGCTTCACTACACCACTTAAGTACCTGCTTGACATTTGCAAAATTATACATCAGTAACCAAAGATGTACAGCCTCGATGCAACCAGCAACAGCAGCAGAGTACAGGAAGCCATTAACTCAAGATACTCTCTCAGTAATTCAATTCCAGTGCTCGTAGCGTCCACAATTACTCAGGCTTAGCTCGGCTGTCAAACAGAGAATGCTAACCAGGGACATGAAAACACACAGCTTTCTTATTGATCAAAAGCTTTGCAATAGCAAGGTTGTACTTAGTTGAATGCTTTGTATTAAATGACATCATTTGGACACAAAAATAAGAGATTACAATAATGAAGGAGGCATCTATGTGATCGAGAGACAAAAACTATTTAAACAATAGCATCACCGCTTCTATGGTTAGTGTAAGGGCATTATTATTGGATAAGCATCACTATTGGCCAATAATCTAAACTTTGATATCTAGAGATGTACCGATCAGGGTTTTTGGCAACGATTTCGATCTCCGATCTCCTTTCAGGGCGATCGGCCGATAGCCGATTCTGATCGGGGGGGGGGGGGGGGGGGGGGTTAATGTTATCCAGTTCAGTCTGAAAAAAAAACTTAGAGCCTCACAGTGAAGATAAACCGGAGACAAACGCAACAGCGCGCGTGTGTGTGTTTGTGCCTTTAAGAGATGATCTGTTTAGTGTCGCTAAGTGATTCATGAGTCGATTCGTTTTCATGCGATGCGTAAGTTCTTCTTCTCGGTTATCTCTCCGTGTTTACTGTTATTAATTAAACGTCGTGGTTTTAAATAAACACCAGATACTTCAGAACAGTTTGTGTGACTCTTTTACATTAAAAAGCTTAATTTAAAAGCTTAATTAAACTGCTATTACCACAGATCTGTAACCGAGTCAGACTCGTTCCGTCTAAAAGTTTTCTGATGATCCTAAAAGTTCAGCAGATGATCCTGAACTAACGAATTTGATAATGAATAAACTTTTGCCTCTGATTGGCTCTGTAACGTTTTCTGTTCTCATCTACATCACAAGTAAGAACCGCTCACGATTTACCAAAGTGAACCAGGAGTTTATATAACGTGCTGATAGAATCGACTCAGATGTGACGGGGTTGAATTATCTTTTTAAAGTAAATATTTCAATCAGAAAAATTACATCGTATGTATGATGCACAACGTTAATGATGTTATTTTAGGTCATGAAGAGCTTTCACTGTGGTTTCTGTACGATGGTTGATGAATGGTGATGTTATGGTTGGTGCTTCGTAGCTCAAAGTCTGGATCAATCCACTGAGCTGTTAACTTAACGTGATCTTTTATATATCACACGATCGGATCGGCTACTTTTAGGAAATATCGGCCGATTGCCGATAGCATATTTTGATTAAAAATCGGCCGATACTCAGACGACTTTGAAATATGTCTGTGGGAATTTCTGCCCAGCCAGTCAAAAGAGCCTTTGTATTGCTGGGCACTAATGTTGCTCAAGAGAGCCTTAATTGATGTTCCAGTTCATTTCAAAGCTGTTCAGTGGGGCTGATGTCAGGGCTCTGGTGCAGCACACTGGAGTTTCTTTAAATCAAGCTTCTTTATAGACCTTGCTTTGTGCACAGGGACACAATCATTCTGGAACAGGAAAGGACCTTCCCCAAACTCTTGCTGCCAAATTGGAAGCATATAATTTCAGATGTTACCTTCAAATGATGCTTTGTACTGCACAATGTTGGGATGGCTCATGTTAGCCAGGACAGCCACTTCTTTGCGTGACTCCCGTCTTTCTTTATTAGACATCTGTACAGAAACAGACACATTAAAGCTCTGAAGGTAACAGTATGTTTAAATGAAGATGAAGCATGACCATATTTTTAGAAAGCAACATGAACAGCTTACCCTGGAGATGCCAATCTCCTTGATGACATACTGCCGGCCATCTTCCTTTGATCTCACCAGGATAGCTTTTCCAAAGGATCCCTCACCGATCTTTCTCACCTTTTCATATTTATCCATGTTTGGCTCAATCCTTCATGCTGTAAGGACTAACACAAATAAGTCTTGAAAAGAACCTAATCCAAAAGCAGTGATCTGTATAATCTGCACTGCATTGCAGTATTATGTACTGGTTTTTTTTTTTTACTGTATGCATGTGTAAACACGTACCTGTAATTTGACACTTATCTGCTGATGCAGTTTGTTTGATTACATTCCAAGTTCTGCATAAAAAAGCAAAATCTGCAAATAAAAAAATATGCAAATATATTTTACTATGGTGACTTTGAAAAAATCCTGTGATTAAAAATCTGTAAGATGTATTACAACATTAGAACTCATGCATTTGTAAATGGAGTTTTTGGTAAAATGATGATAAAGACTCAGGATATAATATCAGGATACCCCTTGTATGGGTAGAAAAAAACGATTAACCACTTTTTTATACTTTACTTTGAACCTCAAAGTAAACAGGTGAAATGAAATAGTATTAAACAATGTTTTTGGTAAATGTTTGTCATGTTTACCGACAATGTGTAGGATCAACATTTTGTCTAGTGCATACAGTCGAGGTCAAGTTACCCTCTGGGTAACATAATTAGAAGGCATGGGCTCCAGTTTCACTGTTTTGCAGATGATGTTCAAATCTACATCTACACCAAACCATCTCATACTCTTCCTCCCACTGTACTAATCGAATGTCTGACTGATGTACGGGCCTGGATGAGTGAAAACTTCCTGAGCCTAAATAGCACTAAATCTGAGGCCATACTGATTTCCTCACCTGCGACTGTCAGGAAGCTCAGTAACATTAATTTTTCTATACCGGGTTTTGTTACTTCTTCCTCTGCTCAGGTTCGAAATCTGGGTGTCATTCTGGACACAACACTGTCATTTGAGCCTCACATCAAAAATATATGCAAAACCGCCTTTTACCATCTTAAGAACATTTCAAGAATTCGCCCTTTTCTTTCTTTTACTGCTGCTGAGACTATTATTCATGCATTTGTGACATCCCGTATCGATTATTGTAATGCAATGTTATATGGTCTCCCTAACCGGCTTTTAAACAGATTACAGTATGTCCAAAACTCTGCAGCCAGGGTGCTGACCCGTAAAAGATCTGGGGAACATAGTACACCTGTGCTGAGGGATCTTCACTGGCTTCCAGTACAGTTTAGAGTGCATTATAAAATACTGGTGCTTGTCTATAAGTCTCTCCATGGCCTCGCCCCCACATACTTGACTCACTTACTTCAGAGCTATGTTCCGTCACGCACTTTACGCTCCTCAAATTCACATCTCCTAGCAGTTCCATCTGCAAAATTACGTTCTGTAGGTGACAGAGCTTTTAGTGTTGCTGGCCCTAAACTGTCATTCATTGTCATTATTCAAAGTTAGTCTCAAAACACATCTCTATCAGTTAACTTATGAGTGAGCAATCGCTTAATCATTTATTTAGTGTTTTATTTTCATCTTATATTTTCATTGTTTTGTTTTAATTTTGTCTTATCTTGTATTTTATTCTACTTTTATACCATTACTATCCTAATCATGACATTATTATCTATTTTATTTACATGCACATTACTGTTTTATGTTGATGCTCTCTGTAATTTTTATTGTTTTTTATTGTACAGTGGCCTTGGGTCTCGTGAAAGGCGCTTTATAAATAAAATGTATTATTATTATTATTATCAAGTGTTCAAATAGACTGTGTATATATATATATGGCTTTAGTGGATTTCAGTGATTTCTGCAAGTGTGACAGTATGAATAGACTTTTTTGTTTAAAGGCTTTGCACAGATTTAAGTTTTTCGAATGAACATTTCTGCATTTTTTTTTTTGACGTCCCAATCTAGTTGTTTCCAACTCCCCGACTCTAACTTCCTTCGCCTTTTGTACCAACCCCGCCCCACACATGCAGCCGCCAACCGCTTCTTTTCACCTGCTAGAGGCAGAGTCTCACAGTTTGGGCTCCTGAGCAAAGCCCTTAACCCTCAATTGAACAAACTGCATTTGATCACAATTCTAAATCGCTTTGGATCAAAGTGTCTGTTAAAGGCGATCGTGTCTCAGTCCAATGGGTGCTGTCGAACTTGCCCTATTTATTTGGGCATAGGAAAATCACTATAAGCATAATTATTAGATGGCAGTATAAAACTTCATAGATCTACACATTTATCATTTACATGTTTGTTTGTACGTCAAAACCTTTTGAACACAAAAGTTTGTGTTCCAATCTTTTAGTCACAGAAAATGAACAGTTGCTGAAATCACTTGAAATTACAAGACTGCCATGTCATACATGTCTATTACTTATTTATGTAGACTTTTGACCACAACTGCACAACACACAAACAAGAAATGTGCATAAAGAAACTGACTATTTAATGGACTAGCCATCAAATAACTGTCCTGAACCAGAGCATCAAATCCTCAATGCAGCCAAACAGCTACTGAGTGAGTTCCATACTGCATACTACCGTACTAAAGAGTATCTCAGATTAGTACACAACCGACGGTGCGATGACTGTTGTGGCATACTAGTTAGTAGTATAGTATGCAAGTATGCAATCCATGATGCAGTCGTTATTTTTCCACTAGCAACAGCAACGGCATTAACATGGCAAATTAGTACAAATTCCACAAGGACGCTTTACAGAACCGCCTAAACACAACATTTATCGTTATATGTTACAGTTTTACAACAGAAAGTTAAATATTTGCTACCTCAGCTGCCTGGTTTGCTATGTACAAGCGACCGCTGTATCAAACCGCCAGCTTGATCATTTTTACTCCTTCTCTATGAAGCTAAGTAGGTAATGTGTTGCGTCATGACATAAACGGTATTTCATTGGTTGAGAGATTCGGCTCTGGGCGGTGATTGGTTAGTCTTCCTGTCTTTTCCGACTAACGCCGAACACGAGTTCGGTTGTCAGTGTTTGGTGAAAGAGATCACCTAGCAACGGTTACCAGCTAAGACACGAGCTTGATGTACAATCACGTGCTGTGAAATTTATTGAGAATATGAGTTTTCGATCTGAAAGTCATTGAAACATTGCACCTTATCACAAGTCGGGCATTGTTAATCATTAACAAGGAGTAAAAGGCCATGCCATGAAGTAAAATGATACTATTTGCGATTTCTAGCTACCATATTATAGGTCTTAGATGCAGTATGTATGCATTCATATGTATTTACTGATATTAATTGAGTAATTTGTTAAAATCAAAAAATAATATAATAGTGTAAATGGAAATAATCATCCAACTGAGGCCTGAATTCAAAATCACTCAAATTCAGACCAACGGAACCTAAGTACTGGTGTACCACAAGGCTGTGTGCTTTCACCCCTTCTCTTCAGTCTCTATACAAATGACTGTGTTTTTAAGGAACCAGCTGTAAAGATCCTTAAGTTTGCTGATGACACCACGGTGGTGGGCCTCATAACTGATGGTGACGAGTCTGCCTACAGGAAAGAAGTCGAGAAGTTGGTCTCATGGTGCAGCGACACGGACTGTTCTTTGGGGGTCTCCTCCTAGACCTGGATCCAGGCATCAGTAAGTTCCTGGATAGTCTGTGGCTCTATTTGCTTCGTCAGATGCACTGATATGTAGTGTCCCAGAGGTTCTCAGTTAGATTCAGGTCTGGGGAACATGAGGGCCAGTCCATGGCATTAATGCCTTCATCGTCCATGAACTGCCTACACACTCCAGCGATATAATGTGGAACCCCTCTCATGCCACCCTCATAAGTTCTTTTTCTGACAGTTTGGACGGAAAATGCACATGTGTAGCCCGTTGGAGGTCATTATGTTGGGCTCTGGTCCTGATCCTGCATTGATGCTCTTCAAGCTTCTTCATGCTCTTAAGACTGTGCTAGGAGCAGTGGCGGTTCTAGGGAGGGGGCCCTAGGAATACAGTATATGTAACTCAAATTGAATATGAAAAAGAAAAGGACTGAATAAATGACATTTAAGCAGAGCAAATGCCTTAAATGGTGATTCTTTGTTGAACTGTTTACATCAAACTCAAGAAAATGTAGACTGAAAACTGCATAAATAAAATGTTGAATTCTATTGAATATCGACTGTTTCCTCTTAATGCCCACAATGCACATTTGGGCAGAAAGTAACATAGCCTCTGGCCCCTGCCTGGCCCCCCCACTTCACATGGTCTAGAACCGCCACTGGCTAGGAGACACAGCAAACCTTCTTGCAACGGCACATATGGATATGCCATCCTAAAGTAGCTGCACTACATGTGCAACCTGAATGGGCTGTAGGTATCACATCATGCTACCAGCAGTGACTAGGACAGTAGCAAATTACAAAACTAGAAAAGAATCAGCCAGGAAGGATAAGATAAGAAGAAAGTAATTGTTTGTGGCCACCACCTGCAGAACTATTTTCTTTTTGGTGGTTGTCTTGTTGTTTCCTCTCCAATGAACTAGTTGTCACTTTTATTTGCCCCAAAGCAGGTGGTATTGATTTACAAACGTTTTTGCTTCCTAACTGAACAGATTGATTTCCCAGAATTGATTTGGTGTCATATTGTGACACAACGTGTACAACAAGTACAACGTGAACACATTACACTTGTCATGGCCTCTTTACATTGGCTCCCAATCAAATTTAGGGTCCAATTTAAAATTTTACTCTTTGTATTTAAAGCTCTCCACGGTATGGCCCCATTGTACATCAGTGACATGTTATGTCCCTATAAGGCACAAAGGACACTCCGATCTTCAAACAAATCTTTACTAATTGTACCTCAGTCTTGCTTGAAACACAAGGGTGACCGTGCTTTCTCAATAGCTGGTCCCAGTCTGTGGAATTTATTACCTCCTGGTATTAAATCCCAGACTTTAATTGATGCTTTTAAAATTTGTGTTAAAACCTACCTTTTCTCTCTGGCATATGAAGATGGTTAACCAGGTGTTTATTTTACTCCAGCTGTTTTATTTTTATTTATTTATTTATTTATTTTTGTATGTTATATATTTATTAATCTAACAATGTATATATATATATATACACCCCTCACATTTCTGCAAATATTTCATTATATCTTTTCATGGGACAACACTATAGACATGAAACTTGGATATAACTTAGAGTAGTCAGTGTACAGCTTGTATAGCAGTGTAGATTTACTGTCTTCTGAAAATAACTTAACACACAGCCATTAATGTCTAAATAGCTGGCAACATAAGTGAGTACACCCCACAGTGAACATGTCCAAATTGTGCCCAAATGTGTCGTTGTCCCTCCCTGGTGTCATGTGTCAAGGTCCCAGGTGTAAATGGGGAGCAGGGCTGTTAAATTTGGTGTTTTGGGTACAATTCTCTCATACTGGCCACTGGATATTCAACATGGCACCTCATGGCAAAGAACTCTCTGAGGATGTGAGAAATAGAATTGTTGCTCTCCACAAAGATGGCCTGGGCTATAAGAAGATTGCTAACACCCTGAAACTGAGCTACAGCATGGTGGCCAAGGTCATACAGCGGTTTTCCAGGACAGGTTCCACTCGGAACAGGCTTCGCCAGGGTCGACCAAAGAAGTTGAGTCCACGTGTTCGGCGTCATATCCAGAGGTTGGCTTTAAAAAATAGACACATGAGTGCTGCCAGCATTGCTGCAGAGGTTGAAGACGTGGGAGGTCAGCCTGTCAGTGCTCAGACCATACGCCGCACACTGCATCAACTCGGTCTGCATGGTCATCATCCCAGAAGGAAGCTGACGCACAAGAAAGCCCGCAAACAGTTTGCTGAAGACAAGCAGTCCAAGAACATGGATTACTGGAATGCCCTGTGGTCTGACGAGACCAAGATAAACTTGTTTGGCTCAGATGGTGTACAGCATGTGTGGCGGCGCCCTGGTGAGAAGTACCAAGACAACTGTATCTTGCCTACAGTCAAGCATGGTGGTGGTAGCATCATGATCTTGGGCTGCATGAGTGTTGCTGGCACTGGGGAACTGCAGTTCATTGAGGGAAACATGAATTCCAACATGTACTGTGACATTCTGAAACAGAGCATGATCCCCTCCCTTCGAAAACTGGGCCTCATGGCAGTTTTCCAACAGGATAACGACCCCAAACACAACCTCCAAGATGACAACTGCCTTGCTGAGGAAGCTGAAGGTAAAGGTGATGGACTAAACCCAATTGAGCACCTGTGGCGCATCCTGAAGTGGAAGGTGGAGGAGTTCAAGGTGTCTAACATCCACCAGCTCCGTGATGTCATCATGGAGGAGTGGAAGAGGATTCCAGTAGCAACCTGTGCAGCTCTGGTGAAGTCCATGCCCAGGAGGGTTAAGGCAGTGCTAGATAATAATGGTGGTCACACAAAATATTGACACTTTGGGCACAATTTGGACATGTTCACTGTGGGGTGTACTCACTTATGTTGCCAGCCATTTAGACATTAATGGCTGTGTGTTGAGTTATTTTCAGAAGACAGTAAATCTACACTGCTATACAAGTTGTACACTGACTACTCTAAGTTATATCCAAGTTTTAGTTCTATAGTGTTGTCCCATGAAAAGATATAATAAAATATTTGCAGAAATGTGAGGGGTGTACTCACTTTTGTGATACACTGTATATATATATATATATATATATATATATATATATATATATATATATATATATATATATATATATATATGTATTTTCTTTTAATGATGTTTCCTGCCGTACAGCACTTTGGTTAGCTTCGGCTTTTAAATGTGCTTTATAAATAAATTGAATTGAATTGAATATTGTGATGATTAAGTAGTGTCACTGCTTAAAAAGGAAAAAGCATGCTTGTTTATAACTTCATTTTATACTGGTAAGGTGGGTGTGAGACTTGAAACCACTGAGTGTTGGTGCTGAGTAAGATTGTGTTGCATGTTCTTCTCAGATTCATTATGTTCCAGCTTTGTATGTTTTAGTTTGTTCAGACTTGACCAACACCGTCTTAAACAGCTGTACTTGTCTTGTTAGTGTAACAATTTAGAGATCAATAACTGCAAATGAAACTCATTTAGATAGAAGTGTGTAAGATATGTAGTTCCACAGACTCCACCAGAAGGTGGCGCACAAGCAAAGGAGATTTGAAGAAGCCTTTTGGCGACTGCAACAGGATTAATTTGATACTTGATGGTTTCCAGCATGAGAAGACTGAATGGTTTTATTTAAACTGCAGCCCTGTAATACTGAAACACATTACACGTAATCAAAACTGAGCTTATTTAGAAAGGTGGGTTATACTCTGAAACATTGGGACATTTGATGCTTGTGTATGAGGTAAAGGTCTAGTTTACTTAATAAATGCTTGAACTGAGAATACAAAACAAAATCATATTCGAAGCAGTTCATTTGTCATAATTTATCTTGTTTAAATAAATTAATTAATGCATTCATTGTCTGTTTTATCACCGCTTTATCTGATTCAGGGTCGTGGTGGGTACAATTCACTGGGCGAAATTCAGGAACCACCCTGTACAGGTCGCCAGTTTATCACAGGGCAAACACACACACCCCTCGGGCAATTTAGTATTTCCAGTTAACCTGACTGCATGTCTTTGAACTGTGGGAGGAAACCTGGAGCGCCCGAAGGAAACCCACATGAACACGGGGTGAACATGCCAACTCCACACAGAAAGAACCCAGATCTTCTTGCTGTGAGGTGACAATGCTACCTACTGAGCCACTGTGATACCCATCTTGTTTAAATGTATTAACAAACTATTAAATTAATAAAAAATAAATTTGATGCCGCTCAGGAGCTGGGATTTCGTATACATCATATCAAATCTCAGCTCTGCCATTCGGCTGAGCTGGGTGGCTACATGAACAACGATTGGCTGTTGTTCACAGGGTGAGATAAGCCGAACCAGGGTTCCTCATAACTGGTGCAATTACAACCTCTGCTGGCTGATTGATGGTGCCTGTGCAGAGTTGGGGAATAATGCTGAGCAGGTTTAGGCTCTCCGTGCACAAGGCTGATCCGCATATGAACTTGCTTCATGCAGGTGAAAAGATGCAGTCGGTACTGCACACGTGTCGGAGGGGGCGTGTGTCAGTTGCGAAGCTCCTCAGTCAGCAGTGGAGGGTTGTATTGGTAGAGGTGAAGCGTAACGCAATCAGGGTAACTGGATACGACTAGATTAGTGACAAACTGGGGGACAAAATTGGAGAAAAAGAGGAAATAAAATACATTTGATATTTATGTGGGACTCATTCTGCTTTTTAAAACAATTAAGTAGTTGATGTTTTTTTAAACTAATATAGTGCTGCATTTAAATATTTAACCATTGTTATTTAATATACCTCCCGTGTGTTTATCCACTGTACATGTACAATGTTTTCTGACTTTGTACTTATGTGCAAACCCCAGTTTTTGATTTGTTAATTCTCTTTAATCTTTATTTAATACACAAAATATTTCCAAAGACCTGAGTGTCCATTTAATTTCTCCAGTAATTGAGAAATTCCAGTACTGTTCCTACTCCTGCTTGGGAGTAGGCGTCCTGCAAAGATCACACCAATATAAGTGTGAAGAGTGAAACATTTTATTAAGCTGCACAAAGCTACAATTGCTTGAAACCACAATTCTTCTTTTTAGATTTTCTATATCAAGAAGATTATCATTTAGGGAGTCCTAAACTGTTTATTTAGTCAGATAAGAACTGATGTTGTTATTTGGTTAGTGGTGGTTTCCTCCTTGATACCCTCATTTTTATATTTTATATTTATAACCACTGCCTTTCACTACAGAATTCTAACTCTTGTGCAGAGCTAGATTTTGCTTTAAAACAAGGCATGCAGAGATGAATTAGGCTAATACACCCTTTTATTAACCATCCAGAAACGAGTGCTAAACTTCTGGAACCACATCAAATTTGTTGACCCACAGACACAGCATCATAAATCAATGAGCAGAAAACAACAAAGCAAATCTCAGTGCTATCTGACCTTAAACCAAGACTACACACTTGCTGATTACCTGACTGACATCAAAGACTACAGACTGAGAAAAACACTGACCAAGTACAGACTCATCGATCACAGTCTGGTCATCAAAATGAGCTGACACAGACAGTGCTGGACACAGACTCCAGAGTCCAGACTGTGTTCTCATTGTGAGACCTCAGAGGTGGTACAATAAATTACTTTTGAACTTGAGAGAGAGAGCAGGTGTGTGTGGGAGAGAGTGTGAGAGAGAAATAGTAAGAGTGTGTGAAAAATAGTGGAAGGGAGAGATTTGTGTAAGAAAGTAAAGTAGTGAGAGAGTGCATGTGTGTGAGAGAGAGAAGTGGTGAGAGTGTGTAGGTGTGTGTGAAAGAGATGTGAGAGAGTAAATAAGTTTGTGAGTGTTAGAAAGGTGAAGAGTGAAAAATAATGTGTGCAGTAGATGTGAGAGGTGGTGAGTGTGTGAAAGAGTGTTTAAGAAAGAGAAGGGTTAGTGAGAGTAAAAAAGTGAGAGAGTGTATGTATGTGTATTAGAGAGAGAGGTAGTGAGAGAGAGTCTAGGTGTGTGTGAAAAATAGTGGAAGGGAGAGATTGTGTGTAAGAAAGTAAAGTAGTGAAAGAGAGTGTGAGAGAGAGAGAGAGTGTGTAGGTGTGTGTGAAAGAGAGATGGTGAGAGAGTAAATAAAAGTTTGTATGTGAGCGTTAGAAAGGTGAAGAGTGAAAATTAATATGTGTGCAAGTATACAGTATGTGAGAGGTGGTGAGTGTGTGAAAGAGTGTGTTTAAAGTGAGAGTGTATATGTGTACTAGGAAGAGAGTGTGAGAGAGTGTGTATGTTTAAAAGTATGTGTGTATGTGTATAAGAGAGATAGAGAGAGGGAGGGAGTGTGTATATGTGTATATTAGAGAGAGAGGGAGAGAGTGTGTATATGTGTGTATTAGAGAAAGAGAGAGTGTGTGTCTGAGAGAGTGTGTATGTTTGAAAGTATGTGTGTATGTGTAAAAGAGAGATAGAGAGAGGGAGAGAGGTTGAGAGAGAGAGGGAGGGAGTGTGTGTCTGAGAGAGAGAGAGGTTGAGAGAGAGAGGGAGGGAGTGTGTATATGTGTGTATTAGAGAGAGAGAGTGTGTGTCTGAGAGAGAGAGAGAGAGAGGTTGAGAGAGAGAGGGAGGGAGTGTGTATATGTGTGTATTAGAGAGAGAGGGAGAGAGTGTGTGTCTGAGAGAGAGAGAGGTTGAGAGAGAGAAAGAGAGCGCGTGAGAGGATGCGAGCTTGCGGCTGTACTGGCGGAATGCGCGTGGACTGAGTGCTGAATCCTGAATCGATTGATCGGCGCGTGAGGGCGCAGAGGTGGATGTTCTCTTCCCGGAGAGGGAAATGGCTTGTAAAGAGATGGCATCTCCGTGTTTCCCCAGCCTGTCCAGAGAGCTCACAGGTGAGGAGAGAAGAATCCGGGCGGTGCGATATTCTCACGGGTTTTAGGGTTTGTGCACGAGCGCTGAATCCGCGCGGCGCGGCTCGTGTTGCTCGTCAGTACTGAACATCAGATCGCGCGCGGTGGGTGCACGTGAACGTGCGTTAATGCTCATGAATGTGCTTGCAGAGTCTTTGCATTTGTGCTTTTGTGCGGGTATTTTTTGCATCATGCCCACCGGGTGAATGGGTGAAAGCCTTAAGGCCATATTCACAGCTTGGGGGCGAATAATGCGCTAACTGCAGGTGCAGCGCGGGTTTGATTTTGGGATTTACCGGCTTTATTTTAGTACAAATGCACGATTTAAGGTATGCATTTAGCTATCAGGTGCCAGGGCGCATGTGTGATCCAGTATGTGTGTGTGTGTGTGTGTGTGTGTGTATGGTAGAGGATGGACCACTTCATTTATCCAGTGAAGCAGGGCTACCGTAATAAGGCGCGGCCGGGTTTTCCTCTGTTTGTTTGTGTGTGTGTGTGTGTGTGTGTGTGTGTGTGTGTAAGTGTGTGTAATTGCAGGAAAAAGTTTGTGAACCCTTTGGAATAGCCTTGATTTCTGCATTAATTTATCATCCAACAAACAGCACAATGGTATACAAACCCTACCTCAGTTCCATACATCTTGGGCCAGTGAGTTAAATGCTAATAAAAACAGAAAGCATTGATTTGTAAATTCTCTCTTTCTTTTTGATCTGTCAAGGAGCATTTATACGTACAGCTATGACTGAAGTACGCCAACTGATCCAGCAAATTTTTTTTTGCCATTTTGCAGTCTTTGGCTGTGAAACTGAGAGGTCTTGTTTTCATACTTTCCATTTTATAATGCACCACGCGTTTTTATATAAGACAGGTATAGACTGCAGGCAGGTCAGTCTAGCAGCTGCACTTTCTGATTATACAGAGTTTAAAGACCCCACCCACTTGGTTCGGTCATTTCCCCACCCAGCAGATTCGTGACCAATTTGTGTCAGCGGCCAGTTGCAGTCAAGATTTGAACCAGGGTGTTCAGAATCTCAGCACTGGTGTGCTAGCAGAATATCCCGCTGTGCCACCTGGGCGCCTGTTGTACTTTCCATTTAATAATGCACCATACGTTTCTATATAAGACAGCTATAGACTGGACTGCAGGCAGGCCAGTCTAGCAGCTGCACATTCTGATTATGCAGCCATGCTTTAGGAACTAATGCATGAATGTCATTTAAAGGGCAGCACATGTTGCTCCAAAATCTATTTTTAAGTGTTAATGTTGCCCTTACAGATGTGCAAGTTTCTCCTTTCATGCACCCTCATTTAATTACAAATTTGAACTATCAGCTTCGGAAGTTTATTTATTGTCCCCCCCCCCCCCCCCCCCCAATTTTCCCCCCTAATCTAGTCGTGTCCAGTTACCCTGATTGCTTCCTCTGTACTGATTCGACCCTTCACCGCTGACTGAGGACGCCTCTCAACTAACATACGCCCCCTCTGCATTTTTCACCTGCACGAGTCAAATTCATACACTTGACGGGCACTGTGTATGGAGGGCCACACCCCCATCAGCATTATTCCTCAGCCCTGTGCAGACGCCATCAGTCAGCCAGCAGGGGCCGCAGTTGCACCAGTTATGAGGACCCATGATCCGACTTTTTACCCTCTAACCCTGAATAACAGCCATTCGTTGTTCATGCAGCCGCCCAGCCCAGTCGGAAGGCAGACCCTAACTCTGATGTGCTAGCGTACTTTACCGCTGCATCACCTGAGCGGCTTGCTTTGGAAGTTTATGTTGATACAAATTGTTTTATTAATGCTTTGGCACAGAAAGCAAAATGTCTATAATTAATAATACATGCTTCCAGTGTGCATTAGTCCATTCTAGGTTTTGCATGTCTGGACACTGTTGACAAATCGTTTTGCGGGCATAGTACATTCTTAATTTGTAATGATACCATCATAGCAACATGTCTACATTGTTAACTTTTAGTGATACCACCACAGCAGCATTTTTTTAAGTTCCATCTGCATCATAGGACACCCGTATTTAACAGTGATTTTTGATTGCACTCTTCCTGCACAGAGATTTCTTCTGGTTTCATAAATATTTAAATAATATAATGCACTGTATAGGGTGAAATAGCCAACATCAAATGGTGGTCTATTATGCTAGATCGTCACCACTGAGATCTGGGATTGATTAAGTTAGCCATGAAGTCATAGTCCTGACCCTAGCCTAATTTGGAATGAACTGGAACATCACTTGAGGCTTTCTTGACCAACATCAGTGAACAGCCATACAAATGCTCTTTTGATTGAATTGGAACAAATTCTCTCAGACATACTTCAAAGTCTTGTGATAAACCTTCTCAAAATACTGTATTGTGTTATGGGGATTCAAACAACCCCTAGAGGTTAGTTTGGAACCACTACTCGGGAAATCAAGCTCAGAAACAGAAATCAATGAAAGAGGGTTTTAATACCAGTACCCCAAACTACAATCAGCAATGTAACAAAATACTACAGCGTAAGTAAAGGAAGTTAATGTTCATAAGCACATAACACATGTCCAGACGAACGGAGTCGGTTCCAGGGCTTCTAAAACGTAAGTGTCCCAATCTCCAGTATCGCCTGGACCGCTCCCACCTGCAACAAACAGAATAAACACAGCCGAGGTAAAGGCTCAACAAAATAGGAACAGGGATCTACTAAGAATGCTCTAGTCCGACGACCTAACGAGACCAACTGGCAACAAGGATTCCCACACCACTTCTATATATAGTGCTCGTGATTAGACTACTTAAGCCCCGTGCACCAATAAGAAAAGAACAAAAGGTGTGGCTAAAACCCTCCACCAATGTGACCCCGTAACAGTACCCCCCCCTTAACGGGTGTCTCTCGGCACCCTAACCAACTTGCCCGGGAACTCTCTCCGAAACTGTTGGATGAGCGAAGGGTCGAGGATGGCAGATCTCGGCACCCAGCAACGTTCCTCCGGTCCGTACCCCTGCCAGTCGACGAGGAACTGGATCCCCCTGCCCCGTCTCCTGGAGTCCAGCAGCCGGCGCACCGTGTAGGCGGGTTGATTCTCCACTAATCGAGGTCCTGGTGTCTCATTCGGGGAAGAATTAAGTGGAGAATGCAGCACCGGTTTAATGTGGGACACATGGAATGTGGGATGAATCTTCATGTGGCGAGGAAGCTTAAGCCGAATTGCCGATGAACTGATGACACGAGTAATGGGATAAGGACCAATAAATCGGGGGGCTAGTTTGTTAGATTCCACCCTTAAAGGAATGTTTTTAGAGGATAACCAAACTAGTTGTCCCACCTTGTACAGCGGGCTCGGCCGTCGCCGTCTATTCCCGGAGATGACCGTGGTCGCTTGGGCTTGGCGGAGAGCGATGCGCGTGTTCCTCCACATCTTCCTACACCTCCTCATGTGATGAGCTACTGATGGGACTGCTATGTCCACCTCGCCCTCCGGAAATAATGGTGGAAGATAACCCAAAGCGGCCTCGAACGGCAACCTTCCTGTGGCTGCGCTTCGTGCCGTGTTGTGAGCGTACTCCGCCCAGGACAAGAACTTGCTCCAGCTGTTAGGGTGTTGAGCGGCTACACAGCGCAGCGCAGTCTCCACCTCCTGGTTAGCCCTTTCCGTCTGACCATTAGACTGCGGGTGGAACCCCGACGAAAGGCTGACCGACGCCCCCAATGCCTTGCAAAAGGCTCTCCAGACCTGTGACACGAACTGTGGTCCTCTGTCCGACACAATGTCCGCGGGAATCCCATGGACCTTAAAAACATTGTCAAATACCAAAGTGGCTGTTTCCAGCGCGGAAGGGAGTTTAGGTAAAGCAAACAGTCTGATAGTCTTGGAAAACCGATCCACCACATTTAAAATCACAGTCTTACCGTTCGACGGTGGAAGTCCTGTGATAAAATCCAGAGCTATGTGGGACCAGGGCCGCCCTGGAATCGGCAGAGGCTGAACCAACCCCGCAGGTGGTGCATGAGACGCCTTGTTGCGGGCGCAGACGGGGCATGCTGTGACGAACTCCCTCACGTCAGTAGACAAGGAAGGCCACCAGAAATGTCTCCGAACCAAATCTTCCGTCCTGGCCACCCCCGGATGGCAGGCGAATTTGGAGTCGTGCGTCCATTTCAGTACCTCCGATCTGGCTGTTGTAGGCACAAACTGGCGGTTGGACGGTCCTGTGCCCGGGTCAGGGTCAGCGCGTAGGGCCCTCTCGATGGATCGACGAAGCCCCCAAGAGACCCCAGCGATCACTCGAGCCGTCGGAAGTACGGACCCCTCTGCGTCTGTGTCCTCCGCCCCCGGATGGAGTCTCGAAAGAGCGTCTGGCTTAGTGTTCTTGGTGCCTGGACGATAGGTGAGGATAAAATTAAATCGATCAAAAAATAACGCCCACCTTGCCAATCTGGAGTTCAGTCTCTTGGCCGTCTGCACATAGGACAGATTCTTGTGATCGGTCCAGACCACAAACGGTTTCTCTGCCCCCTCCAACCAATGTCTCCATTCCTCCAGGGCCATCTTAACTGCCAATAGCTCCCGGTTGCCGATGTCATAATTCTTCTCGGCCGGTGATAGCTTCCTGGAGAAAAAAGCGCATGGGTGGAGACGACTTTCCTTACCCGAACGTTGGGAAAGAACAGCTCCCACTCCCGTGTTGGAGGCATCCACTTCAACCACGAATTGCAAGGATGGGTCCGGTTGAGCCAGGATCGGGGCGGACGTGAATCGGTCCTTCAAGTCCTCGAACGCGTCTTGAGCCTCTCTGGTCCACTTGAATTGTCTCTTCGTCGAGGTGAGGGTCGTCAAAGGGTTAGCTATATTGCTATACCCCTTAATGAACTTCCTGTAAAAGTTCGCAAAACCTAAAAAACGCTGAAGTTCAGTACGAGAAGAGGGCACCCTCCATTCACGAATCGCCCGAATCTTCTCTGGATCCGCCTTAATACTATTGGCCTGGATTATAAATCCTAGGAAGGAAATTGAGTCCTTGTGGAACTCGCACTTCTCAGCCTTTACAAATAGCTGATTTTCTAAAAGTCGAGTCAGGACCTGCCGGACATGTGCAAGGTGCTCTTGAACTGAACGCGAAAAAATGAGAATATCGTCCAGATAGACAAACACAAAATGGTCAAGGAAATCCCTTAGAACGTCATTAACTAAATTTTGAAACACGGCAGGTGCGTTAGTGAGACCAAACGGGACCACGCAATATTCGTAGTGCCCACTAGGTGTGTTAAATGCCGTCTTCCACTCGTCGCCCTGTCTAATCCGGACCAAATGATAAGCGTTCCGAAGGTCCAATTTAGAAAAAATTACCGCCCCTTGCACGGATTCGAACACCGTAGAGATGAGGGGTAAGGGGTACTTATTACGAATAGTAATCTTATTCAACCCCCGGTAATCAATGCAAGGCCGTAAGGACTTGTCCTTCTTTTCAATAAAAAAAAATCCCGCCCCCAGTGGCGACGAAGAGGCACGTATGAGACCCGTAGCGAGACAATCCGCAACGTAGGTGTCCATAGCCTTCCGTTCGGGAATTGACAATCGAAAAGACTTGCTCTTGGGGAGTGGTGCGCCCGGGAGGAGGTCAATAGCACAATCGTAACTGCGGTGTGGTGGTAACTGACAGGCATTGTCTTTAGAAAAGACTTCCTTGAGATCGTGATAAATGGATGGAACGTTAGTTAAGTCAGTAGAGACCCTAAGCGACGCCACCTTCTTCCCTTCGTCCGAACGTAGACACCGAGATAGACATTCCCGGCCCCACGAAGTAATTCGCCCCTTGCCCCAATCGAACTGAGGGTTATGAGTACGCAGCCACGGATGCCCAAGAATCACTGGTGTGTCAGGAGAAAGAAAAACAGAAAAACAGATCATCTCTTTATGAGTCTGCTTCACTGTCATCCAAACAGGAACTGTGCGGTGCGTAATATGAGTTAATCTACGTCCATCCACTGCGATAGTGCTTAAGGGAACCTCTAACCTTACCAGTTTGCAACCCAAACTAACTGCAAACTTGGCGTCAATCAAATTCTCCTCTGAACCAGAGTCTATCAGTGCCCGAGAAGAGAATCTTCCCTTACTGGTGTGCAGGGAGATAGTTATATTACAACGGGGAACACGGTTAGTAGGGATTCGGCTCGACCATGCCCCGTAATTCACGGTCGAGCCTGATCTTTTGACCGATTAGGACACCAGGCAGCCCAATGACCCTTCTGACCACAGAAGCGGCACGTCCCATCCTTGTGAGGGGATTGGGCCCGCCTTTCAGTGATCTGGGTCTTACCCAGTTGCATGGGCTCGTGTACCTCCAAGGATCTGGGAGAGAATGAAGTGCCCCTTCTACCTATAGGTACCCCCCCACTAGGAGATTCCGCTCTAAGCCCCCCGGTCTGAAGTGCCCCCCCCTGAGTCATCCCATCCAGACGAATGGCCAGGTCTATCAGTTCTTGGAGAGAGTTAGGCTTCTCCCTGTTGGCCAATTGAGTCCGGATGTGAGGATTCAAGGCCCGTCTAAACACTGCCTTGAGGGCGGTGTCATTCCACCCTGCATCGGCCGAAATGGTAACAAAATCCACCGCGAATTCTGCCACCGACTTATTACCCTGACGAAGATCTAATAATCTATCGTCCGCGTCGCCAGCACGTTCAGGTTTATCAAAAACCGCTAAAAAACGCTGTAAGAACGCTTGGTAGGTACAAACCGCCGGAGAAGCGGTGGATTGTGAAGCCTCCGCCCATGCGAGCGCCCGACCACGCAATAAACCAATAATGTAAGTGATCTTGTGCACATCGGTGGGGAAACCGGAGGGACGGATACCAAACACCAATTCACATTGGTACACAAAACCACGGCACTTATCTAGGTCACCGAAATAGGGTTCAGGATGAACCGTAACGGAATCGGTACGAACCTGAGGTGAGTCGGCAGGTAGCGGAACAGCGTCGGCCGTGAAAATTCCCGACGAAGCCGGTCGTGACGGAGATGGAAACGGAGGGGCAGGTGCCGCGATGGCTTCCGAGATACGTTGCACCTGACGTGCCAGATCCGACACGAAACGTACGATCTCACGGTTGCTCTCCACGAGGGACGCCATTGTTGGGTCTTGGGAATTAGCTCCGGGTGGAAACGCGGGCGCAACGGGATCTGATCCGGGCTGATTTCCCGAGGGTTCCATAATGGGCCAGTTGGTACTGTTATGGGGATTCAAACAACCCCTAGAGGTTAGTTTGGAACCACTACTCGGGAAATCAAGCTCAGAAACAGAAATCAATGAAAGAGGGTTTTAATACCAGTACCCCAAACTACAATCAGCAATGTAACAAAATACTACAGCGTAAGTAAAGGAAGTTAATGTTCATAAGCACATAACACATGTCCAGACGAACGGAGTCGGTTCCAGGGCTTCTAAAACGTAAGTGTCCCAATCTCCAGTATCGCCTGGACCGCTCCCACCTGCAACAAACAGAATAAACACAGCCGAGGTAAAGGCTCAACAAAATAGGAACAGGGATCTACTAAGAATGCTCTAGTCCGACGACCTAACGAGACCAACTGGCAACAAGGATTCCCACACCACTTCTATATATAGTGCTCGTGATTAGACTACTTAAGCCCCGTGCACCAATAAGAAAAGAACAAAAGGTGTGGCTAAAACCCTCCACCAATGTGACCCCGTAACAGTATTGGCTGTTGATATAGCTGACAAGATCACATAGAGGTCAGTCTATTTTATTACCATTTGTTTTTTAAACAAGCTCAAGGTTAGGTGCCCAAATACCTTTGATCATATAGTGTAGATCAATTCCAGGTCCCTAAGACTCATGTTGCACTCACTGTACCAGCTGCACCACCCTGCGTAATTATGTTGTGTGCCACTTCACATGTACTTGTGTGAAATCACTATAGTGCAGAATCTCTTAATTACTCCTAATGACCCAATTACATTCTCACTTATAATTACCTTAGTAACTCCCCCATCTCCCACATTTTACACCTTCCTCCTTTGCTCATTTCTTTTTTTTTTTTTTTGTATTTAGCATGGCAGGGGTTCTGTACAAAGGGAAGGCTGTGCATCACTTCAGAGCCTGGAGCCAGACCACGTAACAAGATAAATCTTGTTGTTACTAAACATTGATGACCACATGATATTCATAATTTGTGTGATTAGTCATATACTATTTTTGTTACACTTATTGAGTGTTGATGTATACTACGTACATTTAGTAGATTTATCAGATACTGCTGTATCTCGTAGCCATGTAAGCACAATAGGGCTGACGGTATGACAAAAAATTTGTATCATGGTATTTTTTAAGATTCAGATGGTTTCACACTAAATCATGGTATGTTTTTTTGTATGACTGGGACTTTTTTTTATGTCTGTGGCTTATTCTGCTGTCATAAGTACATAGAGTATAAAAGGTTTTAATTTTACCATGTATATAATGAAGGTTTGAGTACTATAAGCTTTGCTTGGCCCCACAAAATGACACAATATATGATGGAATCAGCATGCGTGAAACAGTTGCAATAAATCCAATTTTTATTGTTATTTAATATTTAAGTATTGTACAATTACCCTTAGCGTTTGAAAAGTGGACGACTTTAAATATCTCCGATTCCAGTTTGCCTATAACGTTGAAACAGTGGCTAACATGAAGTATTTTCGTCCCCTAAGACATACCTGAAATCCACTGTTATAATTATTGCTCTGAAAGCTTCTTTCTCGACTGTCTACAGAGGATTCGTGTCCTTGCATATGTGGATTGTTACTGCGTTTGTAATGTTGTTATTTGCAACAGCCGTGGCTCGACAAACCGTGCAGTATATACTGTTTGTCTGTTCTAAACTGCCAACACGCCTCATTTCTTTGGCAGGTTCTTCCGGTGCATATTTGGTCTTCCTCTCTTCATCCTCCATCTGTTTTTGTTTATTGTTTTCACCATACTGAGGAAATCTCTCTCATCTGTTAACACTGTCATGCTAACGCTAACTGGCGAACTACTTAATCTGCACAATGCTCCATAGCGCTTTTACGGCGAAAAATATTATAAGATCTGCTGCCTTTTGAAGCTTACATCTGTTAAAATTAACTATGTTACGGTATGGCGGTATATGAAAAATTCATACCGTATGAGGAATGAAAGATGGTACACCGACTGTACCGTCATACCGTACTAAAGCACAATATACAGCCCAGCCCTAAAGCAGTCATGTGAACAGCATACTTCATTTATTCAATTTAATTAAGGCTTTATTCGGATGATGGTAACCACAGCAGCAGCATTGATCTGACAACCACTGCCTGATCAACTCTAACTCAAGGGGTCTTGGGTTAAATGGAAAAACTCCTTGTGATCACCAGTCCCCAGATGAAGAACGTTGTTAGGTCAGAAGGAATAACATGTAGGACGTAAAAACATTGGGGCAGGGCTTCCAAAGTTCTTGTTAGTGATTATGGTTGATCATTGCTACCCATTAAAATGTACAAGGAACAGTGGTCTCTTGCCAAGGCTGGGAAAAAATCTTAACTTTCTCCAAGTGAAAATAATACACTGCTGGAATATGTGTGATAGTGTTCACAGTCAAGTGAGCTTGGATTACTATTGGCTTAGACACAAAAATTTACTGTAAACATGTAGTTTAAAATCAATCAATTCTTGGATCCAAAATATGTATCAAATTTGGGTGAAATCTGTAAGTACTATTATTTAAAAACTGCTGTTGTGTTTAAATCTACATTAATATAAAATAAATAATAATAATAAAAATAAATATAAAAGAAAAAATAAAACAGAAAATGTTTTAATAAATCTGAAAGAAGTCAGACTTTATTTAATAATATTTTATTAATTTTTAATAACAATTAACAATGAATAAATGATTAATAATAACTAAAAATAAGGACGGGTGGTATTTTAAAATGATGCATCAATTAGCAGCAAAAATTGAGAAATCTGAAAAAGCAAAAGAAAACAAATATTAGCAATTAAATGACCTTGAATATTAAATGAACATAATATTGGTATTAGATACGGTATCTGATCATTTTACCTTTGCACTTTGGCATGCCTCTATGTTTTATCTCTTCTTCAGCTTTCAAGCGTTTGGCCAGCCTTTCCTGCCTCCTTTTCTGAAGCAGTTTCTCCAGCATCTCCTTCTCCATCCTCTGTCTTTCTTCTCCCAGCTGTTTCAGTTCAAGCCGGTAGCTCTGTTCTTCTTCTTTTTTTGTAAAGTACTCTGCAATGTTTCTGGAAACCCGTTCCAGGACTGTCTTTGGGTTCTTCGCCTCAAGTTTACAATTCGTCTGGGACCTGGTGGCTACTTCGGCTTGTTTTGATTCCTGGGTTTTTCTGGAGGATTCAGACACCGGCTGCTCTGCAGGTTTCTGTTGTTTGCTGGGCTCTGCTGGATGTGATGGGAGGTTCTCACTGTTTGTGCTCTCTACTTTTACCTTTCCATTTTCCTTCATGGTCTGCTTCTTCCTCCTTTCACATTCGCTTTGTATTTCCTTCTTTGTCTTTCTTATAGCCCAGATCATTTCTGTCTCTTGAACTATTATGTCTTCTTGTCTTTCACTTTCTTCATAATTTTTCTGCTCATCTTCACTGTATTTTTCTTTTACCTGCCTCTCTGTTTTCATCTGCTTATTCAAAACTTCTGTTCTTTCCTTCTCTTGTTGCTTTTTATCTTTCTCTCCCCTCTGTATTTCTGCTCTTTCTTTTTCTTTCTGTCTCTTTTCCTCGTTCCTTTCCCTTTTTCTCTTCTCTTTCTCTCTTTGCTTCATCTCTGCTCTCTCTTCCTTTATCTGCCTCTTTTCCTCCTCCTCCTTTCTTTTCTCTTCCTGTCTCCTCATCTTTGTTTTTTCTTTTTCGTTTTGCCTCTTTAAGTTTTCTGCCCTTTTCTTTAAGTTCTCTGCTTTATACTCCTCTTCTGTCTTTTTACTTTCCTTTATCTCTGCTCTCTCTTTCTGCCACTTTTCCTCCATTGCCCTTGCCTCAATTTTTCTTTCCTCTTCCTCTCTTTTCTCCATCTTTGCTCTCTCTTTTTGCCTTTTCTTTTTGACCTCCTGCATTTTTATTTTCTCTTTCTCTCTTTTCTCGATCTCTGTTTTATATTTCTCTTTTTGATTCTTTTCCTTTTCTGTCCCTGTTCTTTCCTCTTTCTCTCTTTTATCTCTATCTGCCTTCTCTTTCTGCCTTTTTCTCTCATCCTTCTCCTCCATTTTTCTACTTTCTTCCTCTCTTTTCTCTATATCTGCCTTCTCTTTCTGCCTTTTTCTCTCATCCTTCTCCTCCATTTTTCTTCTTTCTTCCTCTCTTTGCTTTATATCTGCTTTCTCTTTCTGCCTTTTCCTCTCATCCTCCTCAATTTGTCTTCTCTCTTTCTCTCTTTTCTCAATCTGTGCTCTATATTTCTCATTCTGTTTCTTTTCCTTTTCTGTATTTCTTCTTTCCTTCTCCTCTTTTTTCTCTATCTTTGCTCCCTCATTTTTCCTTTCCACTTCCTCTCTTTTCTGTATCACCATTCTTTCTTTCTGCCTCCTCTCCTCAGCCCTTTCCCTTATAGCTTTTCCTCTTTTCTCCATTTTGGTTCTTTCCATTTTATCTTGCACATGTGTTCTTTCTTCTTCCTCTGTTTTTTCTTTTTTCCTTTTATCACTCTCTGTGTCTTTTTTCTTTTCTTTGTCATTTCTTTGCATTTCCTCTTTTTTCTTTTGAACCAGCTTAATTTTCTTCTTCTCAATCCTTATTCTTTCTTCCTCCTCGGACTCTGTGTCCCAAGGTGTATCCAGCTCAGTGTCTTCTTTCTCAGTCTCCTTATCAGTCTTAGTATCCTTATCTTCCTCTTCTTCAGGTGGTTGTGTTTCACCCTCTCTCTTATCAGTCATTCCCCTGTCCCGCTCCTTCTCACACCTTTTCTCCTCCTCCTCAGAGTCTGTATCCCAGGGTGTCTCCAGGACAGTCTCATCAGCCTCTGCCTCACTCTGGATAACAGTGCTGATACTTTCAGTTTCCTCTTTTTCCTCCTGACACCATTTCTCTTCCTCTTTCTTTTCAATCTTTGATATTTTATTTTTGCCTTTCTTTATCTTGTCCTCATCTTTATCTTCCTCCACACTTGTCTCTTCTTCATCAGACAGTGTGTCGCATGGTGTCTCCAGGTCAGTTTCTACTGCCTCTGCCTCACACTGGATAGCAATATTGCTTTTTTCATCTTTCTCTGTTTCCTCCTGACACTGACTCTCTTCATCAGACTCTGATGTTTGTCCTTTATTGTTCTTTATCTTTTCCTCCTCCACCTGTTTCCCTGGTTCTTTGTTTTTGCTTCTCACTTCCTGGTTAGACTCTGTGGCCAGTGATGACGCCACATCAGTATCCATTGCCTCTGCCTCACTGCCTCTGCCACTCTGGAGAATGAGGTTGCTACTTTCACATTTCATGTTTATTTAATGGATTTCACTTTTATTTAATAGCACTTTCTTACTTACCTTGCTGTCCTCATTCAAACTTCTTTTGTGCTCCACCTCCACCTGATGCATTTCTATATTTGTGCTCATCACTTCCATCCCTCTTTGCTTTTTCATTTCCTTCATCTCCAGTGCAGACAGCTTTCCCTCCTGGTTTCTACTTGAAACCTGCATGATCTTCACTCCTTCGGATACCTTCGTATCACTGTTTCTCACAGAGGTGGAAAACCTCTGGAGAGCCCTGGTAGCTGCCTGCCACTTTTCTTTTTCCAGCTGCAGGAGATGGAAGAACAGCTCTTTCTGGGTTTCACCCTGGATGGCTCTTTTCTCCTGCATTGCTACACGTTGGCTGATTTTCTCCTGACGTATGGAGGTGATGGCAGTGTCTATTTTTTTTAGCAGATCTCTCCTCTGCTTCATGAACCTAGTGTTTTCAGCACTGGAAGAATCCATGTTTACTCCTAAAACAAAGATTTTAAGATAAGACAGATCCGTTCCTGTTGTTTTCCCCTTTTAATGCCATTTGTCAGATAATTAATAATTACTTGCTTTGGATTTGGTTTTAATTTCCAGTGGTCTACACAGACACGATTGTCTATGATTGAGAGGGGCGCAATGCCCTGCGAGTGATCGCTGCCTTGTACAGGTAATTCCTGCCTTGTGTCCTGGTGGAGCTGGACCCACTGTGACCTTGACTAGGATACATTCAGGCAAAGCCACATGTTATTAGTGTATTATTGTACCTAGTTTTAAAATACTAAGAATATGATTGCTTGTGCAATACTAGGTTTGGGACACAGCCAAAATATTGGCTGTTAATTTTTTAAGCAATTAAGCTGGCCTTTCATTATAGGATATGAGGACCTGAATCATTTGTAAATTATTAAATATTTTAATGTGATGCTATATTTAATGAAATCATTTAAGGGTGAAGGTACAAAAATCTTTTTTGAATATTTGTTGTTGTTTTTTTAGGCGTTTGAGATAAACTATTTAACATACAATTCAAATTGCTACAATGCAAACAGCTCAAATGTGCATTAAGGTTAAAGGTATCTAAAATTACCAATTATTATTAAATTATTAATAGTATTATTAATAATCATCTTACCAGTGGAAAAAGATAAGAAAGAAAAGGTTAAGAAAGATATAAATAAAGAAAAATGTGCAGTAAGAGCTCAGCAGTTCAGCAGTTATCAGCAGTTCTTTCAGTAGTGTTTGCTTGTCATGTGACCTGCATTCTAAACTGACTCACTGCATTCTGAACCTGGCTCTGTTGATGACGTCATAATAACACAAGTCAGACTTGATTTACATTTACTTATGTTACAGTTCGTACATAAGAAATAAATACTTCCATAGTTTCCAAAAGCAGTTTCAATGGACTCAAATGACTAATTATAATTTTAGTTTGGGAACAAAATGTTCATAACAGTGCAAAAGCTAAATTTGTCTGTTTAAAGTAATATATATTAAATACACCAGGCATAATCTAAATCAAATCAAAAGGTAATATAAACTTCTAAGCAAATGTATGTATCCATCCATTTATCCATTCATCCATCCACCCAACAATGTGTACATTTATGTATTCAATCATCCGTGTATCCATTCATGCAGTCATCCATCCATCCATCCATCCATGTATACATTAATGTATTTATCCAATTATGCATCCATCCAGTCCTGTATACAAGTATACAATCATTTATCCATCCATCCATCCATTCATCCTTCTATCGATCTATCCATCCATCCATCCATCCATTCATCCATCCATCCAACAATGTATACATTCATGTATCCATCCATGTATCCATCCTTCTAATCATGTATACATTCATTTATCCACCCATGTATTTATCCAAGTTTCCATCCATGCATCCATCCATCCATCCATCCTTCTAACCATGTATAAATCCATGTATTCATCCATGTTTCCATCCATCCATCCATCCATCCAGCCATGATGTAGGACCTTCTTCAGGACCTAGCATATACATTTAAGGGTTGCTGATGTCAATCTACTTGACCATGTTTTATAATTTTCTTTTCCAACAGAAAGCATCAGGAAGTCTGTTGATAGATCTGCAATCAAGTTCATTCGAGGAATCAAGCTTGAAACCAAAAATGGCAAATCAGAGGACAGGATACTGGTGAGTTCCTGAAACCCATGAAATTACATTAATTGTATTAAAATAACACATTTATTCCACGGCCTTGTTTACACTGATATATTGTAATTTATTAATATTTTTTTTTTTGGGATGCAAGTTCTCCCATGTAGTCTGGTTTCTTTTTTTCACAAAAACATGCCGAAACTGTAAATTGCCCCTAGGTGTGAGTAAGTGGGTAAATGGGTAAGTGTGTGGCGTCCTGTAATGGGTTGGCACCTTGTCCTGGGTCCTTGTACACAGTGTTTCCGAATGAAGCGGTTAAATGAATGCATTTTTCAGCACAGACGCGCACTCTCTTAGGCTCAGTTTCCTAACCCAGCTGGGTGCTTAGAGAGCGTACTTGGGTTCTCTCAGCCTGGTAAATGATTCATGGCATTGCATGTGTGTGTGTGTGTGTAAGAGTGTGTGCCCATCTTCTGTAAGGTCTTTGATATGCAGGGCTTTTGATGACACCCTTGCACAGTCTTATCCAGACGAATATACAAAATCCCACCTAGAAAAGATATTTAGCACATATTGTGTTGATATTTAACTCAAGCTGCACCAGTTGTATGACTGTATGTGGGAAGCATGTGTATGATTTTAGACATCAAATCCTGTTATGCACTGCAGTGCAGAATGGGCTGTGACCAAGTTTTGGCAGTGGGATCAAACCCCTTTAAACCCCCTCCTCTTCTAGGCTTGCATGTCTCGTCCTCTCTGTCATATTCCCTAATGTCACTGCAGATTCTGTGACACACATAGAGCTGTAGCAGCTGTAAATGTTACACTTTGAACTACAGAAGTTTTATCACTTAAAATATTAATAGAATCATGCACAATGTTGTTGTAGTACAGGTAATCTTGAAAGCCTCCATTTTTTAAATGAGATTTGGCGCCAGAGGAAAGTTGGGGATGAATGGTGTTAAAATCAAGCATGCTCACACCAGCGTTAGTTCCAAAATCCACCCACTCGAGGAGTATAATCTACAACACGCAGAGAAGGAAATGTTTTAGAAATACACTTTCTATTACCTGGGTTGTTTTGATGCTTTTCAATGCACTGTTGTACTTTTGGGTGGCACGGTGACTCGGTGGGTAGCACTGTCACCTCACAGCAAGAAGGTCCTGAGTTCGAATCCCAGGTGGGGTGGTCCGGGTCCTTTCTGTGTGGAGTTTGCATGTTTTCCCTGTGTCTCCCTGCGTGGGTTTCCTCGGGGAGCTCCGATTTCCTCCCACAGTCCAAAAACATGCAGTCAGGTTAATTGGAGACACTGAATTGCCATATAAGTGAATGGGTGTGTGTATGTGAGTGTGTGTGTATGTGTATGTGTGTCTGCCCTGCAATGGACTGGCGCCCCATCCAGGGTGTTACTGTGTGCTTTGCGCCTATTAAAAAGCTGGGATAAGCCCCAGCACCCCCGTGACCCTAATTGGACAAGCGGTTAAGAAAGTGAGTGTTGTACTTTTTTGCATCCTTTGTTATGTGTAAACTTACACCCCCATGGTGGCTCCAATGCAATGTTATTCAGTTTTAGATCCTGTACAGAAATGTCCTCTAACATATTTTAAATCATGCCAGGGCAGTAATCACAATATATGTTGAGGGTGGGGGTGTTTACATCCCCTTCAATATTCAGATATGCTTATGATTTCCTCTCAATATACTGATGCAAAAATGCAAAATAAACATATTCTACTCACTAGCTTTGCGTTATGTTAGGATTCGTCAGTGCTCCCATCAGCTGTTAATATAACAAAAGTGTTTTAGAATAGCAGGACCCCCCCGTAATGTTCAGTTCATGGCTATGACCTTGAATCATGCAGACTTTGTCTTCAAGTGATTTTCTGGCTGCACCCAAAACGGCTTCCTATGTACTACATAGTGTGTAACTAAACTATTACAAGTGCACTAATAAGCACAATATTTGGTACAGTAGTGTGTGATCTGAAACACAGAAAACTTTAAATGTTGTCTTTATGTTAAACTCTTCCATTATGGGGTGTGGTTGGCTTATAATATTCTAAATGTAGGTTTTTCCCTCTAATAAGACTTAATTTCTACACACCTTTAATTAGTCTGGCCCATGTAAGATTATATCCTATATTTCTTAAAAACCAGTTGCATTATTACCAATTAAAAGCAGTCCCTGACAGCATATTCTGCATAGATTATCATGCTAAAATTATCAGCAACTTTTATTTTAAGTAAATTTAGTTCAAGATAATAAACACATATTTAACAAATATATTATATTTTATTATAGTCACAAATTGGCCGTATTAATGCCCATGCCATCGCAACAGAATGTCCAACAAACACGTGGTCATGTGTCAAATACTTTTGGCCATATAGTGTATATGAGGCTAGTTTGACTGCACTTATTAAAAAGCATATGGAGCAGTCGTCTTTTGCCAAGGTTGGAAAGAAAACCCTATCATGCTGAAAGGAAATAGTATACTTTGATGTAATCCAAGAAACATCACAAAGAAAGCTTGCTTGACTGTGGACAGTGTCATACATGTTCTAAAAACCACCAAAAACAGGTCTGGTGGTCCAAAACAGGACTAAAGCGTATTTGATTGTGGGTAATCACACATCTTTCTAAAGTTTAAGTTAGGTTTTGACCTAGGGTTTATATGTATATGTATAATATGGGCACAAGGCACACAGTAACACCCTGGATGGGATGCCAGTCCATCGCAGGGCAGACACACACACACACACACACATATTCACTTATAGGGCAATTCAGTGTCTCTGGCTGCATGTTTATGGACGGAGGAAACCGGAGCTCCTGGAGGAAACCCACACAGACACGGGGAGAACATGCAAACTCCGCACAGAAAGGACCCGGACCGCCCTGTCTGGGGATCAAACCCAGGACCTTCTTGCTGTGAAGCGACAGTGCTACCCACTAAGCCACCGTGCTGCCCATTACAGAAATCATTAAAGTCCTAATACTGCCTTGGCACACATGTTCATTACAAGTCTATGTAAATTTTTGACTTTGACTGTCACCATTGGTACTTCTTGGAGTTGCATGAAAGTGCATTCCAGTTTCTGATCACTAAGATTTAGAAACTTGCCAAATGTATCCTCAGTTTAGTCTTTAAATCATACATTTCAAAAGTAAGCTCAGACTTCAGAGTGAGTGGCTTATTTAAGGTAGTTCTAAAAGAAGCAAGAATTTTAAACTCAAAGACTCAAACACTTTGGGGTACAAATTTTAATTAAGCATCAAAGTCAGGAAGAAGCGCAGAGAGGGACGGCAATCTGGTTTCAGTCTTCTTATTATTGTCAGACAACATTTTTAAATATTTTAACATTTCGAGCGCTTCTGGGCAATATGTGGGTAATAGAAAAAGAAAGTGCTTTAAAATGCATTTTAAATTTAATATTGTCCAAATGTAATAGACAGAAAGAGTTTTACTAGCTTGGATATTGAATTGCTTTTGGTATTGAACGTTCACTGATATTAAGTTGCACGGCAGTCACACAGCAGACAGGCCTGCACTTCTAGCACCAGTTACATAAGTCTTTAAATCTGAAACACCACTAATTTAGAATTGTTTTGGTAGAAGTAAGTTTATTTTAAGTTTATCACTGTCCATTCTATCAGCTCCACTTACCATATAGAAGCACTTCTCTGCATGCTTTGTTAGTCCCCTTTCATGCTGTTCTTCAATGGTCAGGACTCTCCCAGGTCCACCACAGAGCAGGTATTATTTAGGTGGTGGATCATTCTCAGCACTGCAGTGACACTGGTATGAGTGGATCAGACACAGCAGCGCTGCTGGAGTTTTTAAACACCTCACTCTTCCTGCTAGACTGAGAATAGTCCACCAACCAAAAATATCCAGCCAACAGCGCCCCGTGGGCAGCGTCCTGTGACCACTGATGAAGGTCTAGAAGATGACCAACTCAAACAGCAGCAATGGATGAGTGATCGTCTCCGACTTTACATCTACAAGGTGGATCAACTAGGTAGGAGTGGCTAATAGAGTGGACAGTGAGTGGACACAGTGTTTAATAACTCCAGCAGCGCTGCTGTGTCTGATCCACTCATACCAGCACAACACACACTAACATACCACCACCATGTCAGTGTCACTGCAGTGCTGAGAATCATTCACCACCTAAATAATACCTACTCTGTGGTGGTCCTGTGGGGGTCCTGGCCATTAAAGAACAGCATGAAAGGGTGCTAACAAAGCATGCAGAGAAACAGATGGACTACAGTTAGTAATTGTAGAACTACAAAGTGATCCTATATGATAATTGAAGCCGATAAAATGGACAGTGAGTGTAGAAACAAGGAGGTGATTTTAATCTTATGGCTGATTGGTGTATTTACTAAACGAGTGACATGGCTTGACAGCTTGGCACAGTGTCACATATCTGCTATGACTCTTATTGTCACGTCACAGTGGGCATTTCTGCAGTAAACCTAACGAGACACATGCCTATTCTAGCACTTCCAAATGGTTGTTTTGATGTTTTATGCATAAATAGTTAGACATGAAGTTTGTAAGTTGGCGGATACAGCAGGTGCTCATGCATTACCAGATCCTCATTTGGCGAATTGTTTGATATGACTCAACCAATATGATTAATTTCTGATTCATTACTGGGAATGCACAGCCAGCCAGATCAGCATCGGTACTGTTTCTTGTTTACCATCATCTCACATTCTCTGATACATTTCAAATGAAAAGGATTAAATATCTATGGGACCATGCAGATCTGATTAGTCACATTATGTCCAATTTCTGTATGTTTTTGCAGAACGCAGAGCTCTTTAAAAGTTAAAACCAACGTGGGATCAGAGGCACGCTGCTTTTTTGTAAAGCTACCATTGATCATTAAATAAAGCTCTGAATGCTCACCTCTGCAGTTTCTCTAAAATGTTAAATGTCGAATCGATCAAATTAGTGCAGACAGGCTTCCGATGTGTGTAGCTCAGGAAGCCAGTGCTAATGCTTGCCGGGGGCACACAGAGCCTACACTTTTTGATGTTGAAGGCTTTGATGAAGACTTTCTGTGAGGATCAAACATTCTAAATCTGTTTAAAAGTAAAACCTCAACTTTAATGCGTCTTCTCTTTTATTCGGTGCTAACGTCCCAGTTACTTCTGGTTCAGCATCTACATGGATCCTCATACCACATCATGTTTGGGCTCGTGAGCACTGTGTAGACTATATAGAGGTATATATGTCTATCTAATCACGAACAAGTATGCTGGTAATGCTGACGTGCTAGACATATGCAGTAAAGTAATAAACAAACTCATTAAATAAAAATGCTGTGTCTGATTAAGTACACAGACAAGAATTAACTAAAAGGATACCTAAATAGAATAAAATACCAATTAAGCTACATTTTCCATAAAATGCCCATTTTAACCAACTAAATTTAACTATTTAATAATAATAATAATAAAAGAATAATAACAGTAATAATAAAATAATTAATAAAATAATAATAACAGTAAAATTCAGTAAAATCGTTTTCATCATACATTTCTTGAACATTCTTCTACTAATGTTAATGATAAAATGAACTATCAATTCGGCTGGGCGCGGTGGCTACATGAACAACAATTGACTGTTGTTCATACAGAGTGGGAAGCCAGATAGGGACCTCATAACTCAGTGGTCCCCAACCACCGGGCTGCGGACCGATACCGGTCCGTGGGTCATTTATTACTGGGCTGCACAGAAAGATTAAATAATTAGAGATCGCTACATCAGCAATGAAAACATTACTTTTTTACAGGTGTTATGGTTTCTAATCAGCCCTAGGTGGGAGCAGCGTCTCGTTGCAACGAATAAGCTCATTTGTGAGTAGTGTAGTTATTCTATTTTAAATCCCCCTGCCCCCACCGGTCCGTGAAATTATATCTCATATGAAACTGGTCCGTGGTGCAAAAAAGGTTGGGGATCGCTGCCATAACTGATGCAATAACGACCTCTGCTGGCTGATTGATGGCGCCTGCAGGAATAATGCATTGATTAGGGTGTGGCTCTTTGTACACAAAGCTGATCTGCATATGAACTCGTCTCATGCAGGTGAAAAGATGCAGTCGGCTGCAAAATTTTTGACACACTTTGCACCCACTAATCTCTATCTATCTATCTATCTATCTATCTATCTATCTATCTATCTATCTATCTATCTATCTATCTATCTATCTATCTATCTACAGTGGGGTCAAAAAGTATTTAGTCAGCCACTGATTGTGCAAGTTCTCCTACTTAGAAAGATGAGAGAGGTCTGTAATTTTCATCATATGTACACTTCAACTATGAGAGACAAAATGAGAAAAAAAAATCCAGGAAATCACATTGTAGGATTTTTAAAGAATTTATTTGTAAATTATGGTGGAAAATAAGTATTTGGTCAATAACAAACAAGCAAGATTTCTGGCTCTCACAGACCTGTAACTTCTTCTTTAAGAAGCTTTTCTGTCCTCCACTCGTTACCTGTATTAATGGCACCTGTTTGACCTCGTTATCTGTATAAAAGACAATTGTCCACAGCCTCAAACAGTCAGACTCCAAACTCAACCATGGCCAAGACCAAAGAGCTGTCGAAAGACACCAGGAAGAAAATTGTAGACCTGCACCAGGCTGGGAAGAGTAAATCTACAATAGGCAAGCAGGTTGGTGTGAATAAATCAACTGTGGGAACAATTGTAAGAAAATGGAAGACATACAAGACCATTGATAATCTCCCTTGGAGTCAAGATCTCATCCCGTGGGGTCAAAATGATCATGAGAACGGTGAGCAAAAATCCCAGAACTACACGGAGGGACCTGATGAATGATCTGCAGAGAGCTGGGACCAAAGTAACAAAGGCTACCATCAGTATACACACTACGCCGAGAGGGACTCAAATCCTGCAGTGCCAGGCGTGTCCCCCTGCTTAAGCCAGTACATGTCCAGGCCCGTCTGAAGTTTGCCAGAGAGCATATGGATGATCCAGAAGAGGATTGGGAGAATATCATGTGGTCAGATGAAACCAAACTGGAACTTTTTGGTAAAAACTCAACTCGTCGTGTTTGGAGGAAGAAGAAAAACCCAAGAACACCATACCTACTGTGAAGCATGGGGGTGGAAACATCATGCTTTGGGGCTGTTTTTCTGCAAAGGGGACAGGACGACTGATCCATGTTAAGGGAAGAATGAACGGGGTCTTGTATCGTGAGATTTTAAGCCAAAACCTCCTTCCATCAGTGAGAGCATTGAAGATGGAACGTGGCTGGGTCTTCCAGCATGACAATGATCCCAAACACACCGCTCGGGCAACGAAGGAGTGGCCGTAAAAAGCATTTCAAGGTCCTGGAGTGGCCTAGCCAGACTCCAGACCTCAACCCCATAGAAAATTTGTGGAGTCCGTGTTGCCCAGCGACAGCCCCAAAACATCACTGCTCTAGAGGAGATCTGCATGGAGGAATGGGCCAAAATACCAGCTACAGTGTGTGCAAACCTGGTGAAGACTTACAGGAAACGTTTGACCTCTGTCATTGCCAACAAAGGTTATGTTACAAAGTATTGAGTTGAACTTTTGTTATTGACCAAATACTTATTTTCCACCATAATTTACAAATAAATTCTTTAAAAATCCTACAATGTGATTTCCTGGATTTTTTTTCTCATTTTTCTCTCATAGTTGAAGTGTACCTATGATGAAAATTACAGACCTCTCTCATCTTTCTAAGTAGGAGAACTTGCACAATCAGTGGCTGACTAAATACTTTTTTGCCCCACTGTATATATATATCTGTCTATGTAAGAAATTTTGTGTTTCTTTATCATTTGCATTTTTCATGCTGTCCCAACTTTTTCTGATTTGGGGTTGTAATATCATGCTGTAAACCTCTTGTTCCACCCACATTCTAGACGTGCTTTTTTGTACTGGGTTCTGCTGACTGGACAGGCCACTGAAGTACACTGTTCTTATTATCATTTAATGAACCACTTTGCCTAGCATACTGGATTTTTATAAGATGGTAAATTGTGGACTTAAAACATGTAATAGGAATTAGAAGGCCTGGTATGTTCTGAGAAACCTCTTTCACACTGTTACACCACCATCATCAGCCAAAACCAGCCAGTTATATTTGTGTCAGATTTTGACCCCCTGCTATTTGGATGTTGCAGTAGAAATCCAGATTCATGAAACCAGGCAATGTTTTTCTTTAACTGTCCAGTCTGGTGACTGGCCATCAGGAGTTGGTGGTTCTTTTTGTGATGTTGTTTGATGTATTGATTGATTTATTCTGGATGTCATTCTGCTCAGCACACATGTAAATAAGTCTAATTATGAAGTTTATTTCAATTACCACAGTCTGACCAATCTCCTCTGACCTTTCAGAGCACATTTGATGCTTGATGTAAACCTTAACTGACACTCTTGACCGGTGCCTGTATAATTTTATGCACTGTGCTTTGAGTGCATGAGTTACATGACTGGCTGATAATTATATGATCAGGTCGGTTGCCTCACAGCAAGAAGGGTCCTTTATGTGTGGAATTTGCATGTTCTCCCTGTGTCCAGGTGGGTTTCCTCTGGGTGCCAAAGACATGCAGTCAGGCCAACTGGTGCTACCAAAAATTGTGTGACTGTGTGTGTGTGTGTGTTTGGCCTGTGATGGTCCCGTCTGGACTGTTTCCTGCCTTTTGCTGGAGCCTATCCCAGCTTTTCAATGGGCACAAGGCACACAGTAACACCCTGGACAGGACGCCAGTCCATCGCAGGGCAGATACACATACATGCACACACACACACACACATACATACACACACACACACATTCACTTATAGGGCAATTCAGTGTCTCCAATTCACCTCACCTGCATGTCTTTGGACTGTGGGAGGAAACCAGAGCTCCCTCAGTAAACCCATGCGGAAACAGGGAGGACATGCAAACTCCACACAGAAAGGACCCAGACCGTCCCACCTGGGGATCGAACCTAGGACCTTTTCACACAGCATGAAAGGGGGCTAAGAAGGCATGCAGAGAAACAGATGGACTACAGTCAGTAATTGTGGAACTACAAAGTGCTTCTATATGGTAAGTGGAGCTGATAAAATGGACAGTAAGTGTAGAAACACGTAGGTGCTTTTAATGTTATGGCTGATCAGTGTATTTGTGTACACTAAAGTCTTACTTTGCATGGTGTCTTGTCTCTGAAGACAGTAGCAGATCTAAAACGACTTCTTTAAGACTAGATTCACGGCATAGCAATGAACATTTGACATTGGTTGCAGCGTGAGAACGAAGCTTGTATCTTTAATGCTCGGATGACCCAGAATTATTTAATGTGGCCATTATCCGATGCTATCTAGCGCAACCTCGTTACTCAGGCAGTACTTCATTTCCAGTGTGTGTTGCTTAGGATCCTTTTAAGAGGGTAATACATTACAAATGGATCTAAATGGGTTGTTGTTTTGGTCGTGCTTGGTTTATAGATGTTCTGTCAGGCTTAAAGGTGCTTATGGTAGAACTTGGGCTCTGGTGATTACAAGGTGAGCCACAGCAACAAATCATACCCTCCTTAAAACTATCGTTTTATAAGATCCTAGCTATTTAGCAAGTCAGACTGTCTTGTTTGTATTTTTAAGCTGTAATGATGTGGGTGCAACCCAGCTTTGAGCTTGTTAGAGGCTGTTTTTCAGTTCTTTGATCATATTGCTTTATCTATAGATAGATAGATAGATAGATAGATAGATAGATAGATAGATAGATAGATAGATAGATAGATAGATAGATAGATAGATAGATAGATAGATAGATAGATAGATAGATAGATAGATAGATAGACTGTTAGATAGATAGATAGATAGATAGATAGACAGACAGACAGACAGACAGATTATAAATCCCGAAGGAAATTAAGGCCTCAGTATCAAGTTACATTAATCAAAAAGTCAAAAGTAATAAGACACACTACAGAGATTCACATTATACAAACAAGTATCTGTATAATCACAACAACACTCAGACAACACACTACAACAATAGGACCTGAGGGTACCTATGGAGGTGTTATTTTGGATTACATCATAAGGCTGGTATAGATTGTAAGTAAGTAAGTAGATATCTTGGCTTTCATGATTTATTTAAATGGATGGCATCTGGCAAAGATCTCAAGCATTTTTGTTCAAATCTCGGCTGTGTAATCGTCCATACAGGCACATTTAACTGTGCTGGAGGGAGGGTGGTCCTGCACTTAAGACTTCTGCTTGCTGGTCAAGCCTCCTGCATGAGGGATGATTTATGATTTATGGATAGAAGTTCTTGACTCTCCATCTGTGAGACTCCATCTCTGGCAGGTGAAAAGTAGCATCCAGCGACTGTCATATAAGTATGACAAATATGTCACATAGTGTTGTCCACCATAATAGCCAGGTATGAGTCTGAGCTCTACAGACACAATTGGTTGTGTCTGAGTGTGTGATGGATGAATGGGATATCAACTCGCTATTGCTGCTGCTGTTCAAAAACCAAGTGAGCTGCCTTGCTGTCCACTGCCTACATAGGCAGCTGCCTCAGCAGAGAGGATTCTAATAAGACATCGGAAGCTCTACTTAGAAAGCGATTACATCAGTTTTCGCTTACTAAGCTAACACAGTTAGCCTCATGCCATTCAAACCAATGGGATGATGTGGCACAAGGTGCTAGCATGTCAACGAACTTCTCCCTCCGTGTACCGAAAATGGTTAAATTGTCACTGGCAAGCCGAATTTGCAAATAAATGACACTTGTACACATTTATATGAATTAAAAATCAATGATAATTTATTTACATTGGAAAATAACTCGTTGCTCCGCATTCATCCGCCACATTTGTAATTGGATTGCCTTCATCGCTAAGGCAGCATCGGATTATTCAGTCAAAATTCAGTTCAAATTTAAGGCACCTTACTAGGCAGCATTTTAGGGCATCTAAAAATACGAACGGTCTTCTTCTTGGGAGTGCGTAGCATGTAGAGAGCACTAGGTTTTCGAACAGAGCCTTAATGTCTGGTCTAGATGGCAGCATTAGGAGAGGAGGAATACTAGGAGTAATTTTCAATCCTCTGTGTGTTATGGCTGTATGTAAAAGTCTGCTGCTGGCTGTAGAAAAGAAGAGTAGAGAGCACTAGGTTTTCTAACAGACCCCTTAATGTCTGGTCTAGATGGCAGCATGAGCAGAGGAGGAATACTAGGAGTAGTATTAATTCCTCTGTGTGTTATGGTTTTATGTAAAAGTCTGCTGCTGGCTGGAGAAAAGAAGAGTCAGATGTCTGGCATGTGTCAAGGAGGTGCTGTGTGCCAGTCTGCAGCCATTCTCAGCCAAAAAATATATTTTTTAAATCTATTTTTAGTGCTTCTGAGTGATAAAATACACACTAGGCAGTGTTTTATTCAACATTACTTATTTTAATGCTTTGAAATGACACATTCTGGAGTACTTTAAGCCACTCCACTTGCACTCTAATTAGCTGTTTTTGAGTGGTCTGTTTTGTGTTTTCTGTAAGCGAGACCCTTTCCAATTTCCACCACACACTGCGGCCAGAAAAACATTCAGCCATCTTGCAACTGACAGTAGCCTTTGCTTTCCCTGGCATGGATCTAATCATGAGGACCTAAAAATATGCTACTTCTGATTAAATGTCAGGCTGTCATTGCAGATACAGCGAACCTTACAAACAAAGTGATGAAAACTGGGCCTGATTGGGCTTTCATGCATATTATTTATAATTTAATGTGTGACTCCAGCCCTCCGCTAATATTAGAAATACATTTAAAGGCCATTCAGCGTCATTTCAATATGTCCTAATGCAGCAGTAAATGGAAGAATATGAGCAGATCTGCCCAGACTTGTGGACTATTACAGCTCAGTAGATGTCTGACCGACAATGGCACTCAGCATTGATGAAAAAAGGATCCAAAATCAATAGGGAGCCTCTAATGGTTTCTAGGGCAACCTACAAAAACACTTTATGTGAGTGAGTCATGCAGTGTAAGACTGTCTGTATTGCTAAGTCTATTAAATCGATAAGATAAACCTTTTTCATTTTTGATTTGGGGTGGCACAGTGGTGCCTCACCCAGACACATCGGGACCCGGGTTGTTAACCTCGCCTCCGGTCATTGTCTTTAAGAAGAATACAAATACTCTGCCATCCAAATACTCAGGTGTATTCTTACCTCCCAGAACTGTGTAGAGGAGGATTTGCTGTTCTAAAATGTTTACCCACTTTTCATTCTTAGTTTGGATATGCAGGGTTTGATTTCTGTGCACTCTGTAGACTTTCATTGGCTGCACCACACCCTAGCTGACCAAGGAGGGCACCAGGTTGAAACACACCTTCTCCAAAATGAGCTTTGGAGGACCATAGAGAAGACCACAACATTCTAGTAGTCACTCTTGGCGAGACAAGAAGGTCATAGTCCATTCTGTTCTTCCTCAGACTTATGCAATTGTATCTTTTGAGTGCCAGGAGTGCTGGGGACCCCGACGACTTTCAAGGAGGGTGTATATTCACCTGACACACACTCCCTCAGACCAATCCCTTCTTATTCCCCCATACTCCGGTGGCTTTGCGTTGAGTTCGCGCTCTAGGCAACCGAGATCCTTACACAGTGTTGAAGACCCCCCCTTTCTTATAAGTCTGGTCTTTTCCCACCCAGCAGACATGAGGCCAATTTTGTCTGCTAGCCAATTGTGCCTGCTAGGGGGCTAACTGAATTCTACCAATGTGTTGTGTATTGGATTGACACCCGTGTATTCTGGTGGCGTATTCAGTCAGTATTTCCGCTATCAGACTCACCACTGCTTTGATCAGGATGGATCAGTTACTAATTTGTTTTATTTTAGGTGCTCACCACATGGCGACTGCATCTTATGGCTGTGAAGGTGCCAACTAAAGTAAGTCTTCTGTTTTATTCACTAATATTTTATACTAAAGTCATGCTACGTTCATAGATTTGAGTAATAATATTGTATGCTTTAGGTGGAAGCTACCTTTAATTTCCTGGAGATTCGAGCTATGAACACACACCCGGAGCTGCAAGTAAGTAGATCTAGCTCCAGATTCAAATCTGTCAGTTTGCTAGACAGTGTAATATTAAACACACCAGTATTATTTATTCTGTGGTGGTTTGTTATATATGCTCTCAACTAGCTGTAGCCTGTAGGTTAAGGTACTGGCCTAGTAATCAAAGGGTTGCTGGTTCAAGCCCCACCACTGCCAGGTTGCTGCTGTTGGGCCCTTGAGCAAGGCTCTTAACCTCAGTTGCATAGACTGTAACTGTAATCACTCTGGATAAAGGCGTCTGCTAAATACCATAAATGTAAATTATTTCCAATATTCTTGAAGTATCTTCATTATTCCTATATTAGATAAATACACTATATGGCCTAAAGTATTTGGACACCTGATCAACAGCCACGCCTTTGAGAAGGCTTCTCACAAGACTTTGAAGTACATCTGTGAGAATTTGTGCCCATTCAGTCAAATGAGCATCTGTATGGATGTGCCCTGGTGTTGGTCAAGAACGCCTTAATTGATGTTCCAGTTCAGCCCCGGTTCTGGACTGCTTTGCTTGGGGGGGCAGTAAAACCTAATGAGGGGGCATGTTGATAGTCATGTTTTTGAAGCCAGAAATATATTCAAGGCTTGATTTGTGCATGAATGATGACAGCCAAGCTATTGATACTGGCTTAAAGTGATGTATGAGGTAAAGAAATAAAAATGCATGTTTTCGAACTTAAACTTAAAACCCAATGATTAAAAAATACATGTTGATTATGTAAATGGAGAAAAAAGATTATCTAATTGTATTTCATTTTAATACGCCCCCTTAATTAAATTGCCATTACTAATAGAACAACTCTATTTCTTGAAAGGCTTTAATACAAATTTAAGTCAAAGCTGACAAATGTACCTACACACAGACTGAGAATATTCAAACGTGGAAATAGGAATGAGTGAGAATATTTATATTATTGGGAAATTAAAATATAAAGAAAACAAAAGAATACTAATTCTGTAAAAAAAATGTGTTTACCAGTATACCTGCCTCTCGCTCACACTAACAGAACATATACTGCCGAACTGAACTGTTTGGGGCAGTCTGCCGATTTTTATATGACTCAAAGAGCCAATCAGGAATAAGCAAGGAAATATCTTCACACTGTAAAACAAAATGCATTTTTGTGATTGGTTCAGAGATAATTTTAAAAATAGCCGTTGCTTGCATTGTGCTTGGGGGGGCAAAGACACAATTTGGGGGGGCAATGCCCCCCTCAGCCCCCCCCTAGCGCCGGCCCTGTTCCAGTTCATTCCAAAGCAAGTCCTGTAGGGCTGAGTCAGGGCTCTGGAGTTCATGTCTTTATAGACCTTGCTTTGTTCACAAGGGCACAGTCATGCTGGAAGAGGAAAGAACCTTTGTTACACTGTTGGTAGCTTATAATTTCCTTTACATACTTAGTGTATTACACCTGTTAGCAATTGTTGTGGCTGAAATACATGAATTGAGATTTAGAAGGTGTTTCTTAATACTTTTGTCCATATAGTGTAGATAAATAGATAGAGATAGAGAGAGAGAGAGAGAGAGCTCCCTAATGGAAATGTATTGATCCCTGTTGGAAATTACTTAGCTTTACTAACCTGAGTCACACGGGGCCAGATGTAATCTGATAACAAGAATACATGATGTCTGACAAAGTCTAGTTTAATGTTGCAGTTAACTTTTTATCAACTATGTACATAGTTTTTTTTTTTATTACTGGCTGTATATATGTATATACGTATATATATATATAAGATTACAGCACCAGTGAGGATTTGAACCCTGCATTAGTGGGCTAGCGTAATTTACCACTGCACCACTCAAGTGATGTTATATACAGTGTATCACAAAAGTGAGTACACCCCTCACATTTCTGCAAATATTTCATTATATCTTTTCATGGGACAACACTATAGAAATAAAACTTGGATATAACTTAGAGTAGTCAGTGTACAGCTTGTATAGCAGTGTAGATTTACTGTCTTCTGAAAATAACTCAACACACAGCCATTAATGTCTAAATAGCTGCAACATAAGTGAGTACACCCCACAGTGAACATGTCCAAATTGTGCCCAAAGTGTCAATATTTTGTGTGACCACCATTATTATCCAGCACTGCCTTAACCCTCCTGGGCATGGAATTCACCAGAGCTGCACAGGTTGCTACTGGAATCCTCTTCCACTCCTCCATGATGACATCACGGAGCTGGTGGATGTTAGACACCTTGAACTCCTCCACCTTCCACTTGAGGATGCGCCACAGGTGCTCAATTGGGTTTAGTCCATCACCTTTACCTTCAGCTTCCTCAGCAAGGCAGTTGTCATCTTGGAGGTTGTGTTTGGGGTCGTTATCCTGTTGGAAAACCCAATCCCACGTCTTCAACCTCTGCAGCAATGCTGGCAGCACTCATGTGTCTATTTTTTAAAGCCAACCTCTGGATATGACGCCGAACACGTGGACTCAACTTCTTTGGTCGACCCTGGCGAAGCCTGTTCCGAGTGGAACCTGTCCTGGCAAACCGCTGTATGACCTTGGCCACCATGCTGTAGCTCAGTTTTAGGGTGTTAGCAATCTTCTTATAGCCCAGGCCATCTTTGTGGAGAGCAACAATTCTATTTCTCACATCCTCAGAGAGTTCTTTGCCATGAGGTGCCATGTTGAATATCCAGTGGCCAGTATGAGAGAATTGTACCCAAAACACCAAATTTAACAGCCCTGCTCCCCATTTACACCTGCAACCTTGACACATGACACCAGGGAGGGACAACGACACATTTGGGCACAATTTGGACATGTTCACTGTGGGGTGTACTCACCTATGTTGCCAGCTATTTAGACATTAATGGCTGTGTGTTAAGTTATTTTCAGAAGACAGTAAATCTACACTGCTATACAAGCTGTACACTGACTACTCTAAGTTATATCCAAGTTTCATGTCTATAGTGTTGTCCCATGAAAAGATATAATGAAATATTTGCAGAAATGTGAGGGGTGTACTCACTTTTGTGATACACTGTATATGCTAATGCAGGGTTCAAATCCTCACTGGTGCTGTTAGCTGGTCAGACGTCTACATACAGATACGATTGGCTATGTCTGAGGGTGGCGTTGGCCCAGCGATGAGTTGGCGTTTTGTAAGGGGTGTGTTACTGCATTGTGTCCAGTGATTCCAAATATATAGGACCCAATGTGACCCTGATAAAGCAGTGATAAAAAGCAATATGAAAAAGAATAAATAAATAATAAGGATAAAAATAATCAATAATAATAAGGAGAATCATTCAAACTTTTTAAAAAATATGAAAATCTTTTAAACAAAAATAATGTGGATATTAAACAAATGAATAAATAATTAAATAAATGATTACAATAAATGAATACAGTAAACATTTTTGGACACTCGTTCTAATCATTAAGATCAAGTGTTTCAGCCATCCCCCTTTTTTATGCATTTTGTCCCCTTTTCTCCCGATTTTTAGCATGTCCAATTTTTACCCAATTGCATTATGCTGAGCTGACCCCCACCTCGATTAAGGAGAGCGAACTGACAAATGTGTGCACAGAGAGACACACCCTGATCAACGCATTATCCCTCAACCCTGTGCAGGCACCATCAATCAGCCAGCAGAGGTCATAATTGCATCAGTTATGAGGTCCCTACCCGGCTTTTCCCTCCCTGTATAAACAACAAGCCAATCGTTGTTCATATAGCTGCCCAGCCCAGCCGGATGGCAGAGCTGAGTTTCGAACCGGTTTCGAAATGTCAGCTCTGGTGTGCTAGTGTGTTTTACCGCTTTGCCACCTGAGTCGCCAGCCACCCCCTTTTTGACAGGTTTATAAAATCGGTTAATGATTAAATAAATGAAATGCCTTCAGCTTTAAGGCAACATTTTAAGGAAGGCCCTTTCTGCTCCAACATGACTATGCCCCTGTGAACAAAGCAAGATCTATAAAGACATGGTTTGTCGAGTTTGATGTGAAGAAACTCCAGTGGACTGCTTAGTGCCCTGACCTAAAACCTCACTGAACTGGATGGGGAACAAATTTCCACAGACACGCTTCAGAATTTTGTGAAAAGCCTTTTCAAAGGAATATAATCTAAACTGCAAGAGGGGGCGAAAGTTTATATTAATAAAATATGATATGTTCAATACTTTTAGTCATGCAGTGTATGTTGAAACATAAGAATTTAAGGTTTGGTAAGAAGAGGGTTAAGAAAGCTATTTTATTCATTTTGTAGGAGCTCAACACAGAACCAAATTTGCATAGACAAAGTTCAAGCGACAACGACAGGAGACACAGAAAGAGCAATTTCATGAAAATTAGGTGTGACGCAGCTCAGCAAAAATCCCAGTGATTTGTTCCATGAGATCCAATGGTCTAAAAATAATTTAAGCTCTTCTGCTGAGCATCAGCATACGTTAAAATGATTTAAAAAAGAAATAACACCGTGAGACCGTCCTCCATTCTATTAATGACATGCGCCTCTTTGGAATGATATTAAAGGCTTTTTTATTTACAGCTTTTTTTATGAGTAACAGATCAGTGTTTAGCTCCAATGCACTCACTCTTATTGCTGCAGCACTGTCTGCAATTTACACTGTCCTTAAACTATTGACATTTATTTACTGGTACATTGATCTTACTTTCGAAACACGGATTATAAACACGACCTACCATTTACCTGGTGATTTTTACTCATGCAGATTTTTACTCATGTTCACAAGTTGGTTTCAGGCTGCATCCCAAACCACATCCTATGTCCCACAGAGTGTGTACCCAAGCTATTCAAAGTGCACTATTTAGGCAGTAGTGTGTGATTCAGGACACAGCAACTTCAAATGTGACTTTTAATAAACCTTTAAGCCAAAATCAGCTGACAGACCCCAGTATAACCCCACAAGACCAACTGTGAGTAATGTGCCTGTTTGTGTGAATGTAGGGTTCGATTTCTGGCCTCTAAGGTTGTCCCATCAACTACACTATATGGACAAAAGTATTTGGACACCCCATTCTTATCTTAAATTCATGTGTTTCAGCCAGTACAATTGCTAACAGGTAATAATTCAATTATATACAGTAAAAGAAATATATGCTGCCAACTTCAACAGTTTAGGGAAGGCTTTTTCCAGTTTTAGCATGACTGTGCCCCTGTGCACAGAGCAATATTTATTAAGACTTGAAGTAAAGCTCAATTTAATGAAACTCCAATGGTCTGCACAGAGCCCTGACCTCAGCCCCACTTTAAAATGAGCTGGAACATCAGTTGAGCTTTCTGGACCGACATCAGTGCCCAGTCATACAAGTGTTTTTTGACTGAATGGGCACAAATTCTCACAGACATATTTCAAAGCTTTGTGAGAAGCTTTCTTACCCTTCTCAGCCTTCTCTTTTGGTATAGTTAAAAAGACCACATAGAGATCACTCTATTTTAATGCAATTTGTGTTTGAAATGTGATGTCCATCAAGCTCATGGTCAGGTGTCCAAATACTTTTGGTCATATAGTGTGTGTACTATTGATAACACTCCAAACATTATTTTCAATTAGCATTTTCAGCCCCTGTGTTGTGTGGCTGCAGCATCAGATGGACGGAACAGCATTTGTTGTATTTCTCTCCTCCTTCACAGGTCGCCATAGAAACCGAGAAGTCCAGCTATTCCCTTAGGTTTCAGTCACGGGAGCACCATGATCATGTGATCAACCACATCAACTTCTCTCTGTCACGGATATTCAACAACTCAGTGTTTGCGTAAGTGTTTGACAGCATACACACACACTGTGTGATTGTCTTAGGGAAAATGATTTGTAGTGCATGTCAAGAGCTTATTTCCAGGTTTAAAAGCAACACATATCAACATATTTTCTGTTTTTCTGTCCAGTCCTTCACTGTGCCACTCAGACAGTGATTTATCAGACGGAAGCAGAAAGTATTCACCCACCTCTGACACGTCGGTGGAGACCCAAAGAGCCTGTGGTAGGTGTTAGCCTAGTGGCTAGAGCTTTGGGCTATAAACTGAAAGGTTGAGAGTTCGAATCCCAGCTCTGCCATGCAGCCACTGTTGGACCCCTGCTCCAGGGGTGCCGTACGATGGTTGACCTTGCACTCTGACCCCAGAGTTGCCCCGCCCTCCTCTTTCAAGAAAGTGTATCTATGCTCATTAATGATATAGGACAAGAAGGCCTGGCTCACAGTTTGCATTCCAATTCATCCTAAAAGTGTTCACTTGTGTTAAGTTTAGTACAGGCACTGAAGTTCCTTCACATCAAACTCGTCTTTATGGACTATGCTTTGTGCACAGGGGCACAGTCATACTGGAGAAAGAAATGACCTTTCCCAAACAGTTGCTACCTGTTGCTACTCAACATTTGGGATGTCCATATACTTTTGGCAGTATATGACCCATCAAAAAGTTGACTTGAACTGTTTATATGGTTAATTGTTAATCAATTGAGTGTATCGTCTATAAAATAGTACTGACAAGAAACACAAACACTAATATGTGAGATTTCAAAGCAACATAAAGCAACTAACAGAGCTCCAGCTCCAGAGGGGCTGGTAGCTGGTGCTCAAAATGCAGCTGTATTATCTGTATTACAGGATAATTACAGGGATTTTATTTATACAATAATAATAATAATAATAATTGAGATATAAGATAATTGAATGAGCACTTTTGTAATCCAGTATCAACAAACTTTACTTAATTAGGTTCACAATTGATGGGGATTAATGGCAGGATGTGCAAAGATGTGAAATCTGCACCCCTGTGCAATTAAAAAACTGTTTTTAGAATTTAAAAATGCTTTTGTTGTCTTGTTAGCAGAATGTTACTAAAAACATATTATTATTATTTTTGTAGACAGGATCTAAGTCTCTCTCTTTCTCTCTCAGGTGGTTTCTCCGAGACTTATGCTGCTCTTTGTGATTACAATGGCATTAGCTGCAAAGAAGAGGTTCAGTGGGTAAGCTGTGTGTAAAATAGTTAAATTAATCACTCAAATTTAGTTAAATGATCAGTTTAAATAGAAATGTCATATTACTGGTGCGTTCAGGTGGCTCAGTGGGCTATTCAGCTAGCACACCAGCGCTGGGATTCTGAACTTTCCGAGTTTGAATCTCAACTCGCCACTCTAGCAGGCTCAATCGGCAGTGCCTGCAGCAGACAAAATTGGTCACTAGTCTGCTGGGTGAGACAAGACCGGACTAAAAAGTGAATGGGGCCTTTGACGCTGTGTAAAAACTCTGGGTAGTTAGGAGAAACACGGAGATCAGTGCTTGAAATAAAATAGCAAAGAAAATCTGATATTACATTTAGGGTGCTTATATGGACAACATTTGAGGATGGGAAGGCTGCAGTTACAAATACTGCTGGCTGATTGATGGCGCCTGAAAAACGGGAAGTAATGGAGATCAGTGCGTGACTTTCCATGTGCGATATGGATCTTTATGTTGGAGAGGGTGTGTTAGTGGCCGCTCTCCTCAGTCAGGAGTGGAGGTCAGCAGCAGTAGAGGAAGTGAAATGTAATCGGGTAATTGGATATGACTAGATTGGGAGGAAAATTGAGATAAATGCTTAAAAGTGAGATGCTGTTGGTGATGGCCTAGCACATTAGACTGCTTTGCCATCTGAGCACCTACTAGAAGCATTCTAGCTATTCTATATTAATTGACATACTAATGTCAAGTGTATGTTTTTAGGATGTGGACACTATCTATCATTCACAAGACAACCGAGAGTTTAATCTTCTGGACTTCAGTCACTTGGAGAGTAGGTATGTGTGCATTCCGACATTTAATGATTTAGATGTGTAACCACAGTGGTCATGTTCTAGCAAAGTTTAATGATTTCCTTGCTCAAACACACCTAATTTAAGTCAGTCTGTTAGACCAGGGAAATGACCAAAATGCACTGCATTGTACAACCCTAATTTAATGAATCTTAAACCCCTTTCACACATGATTGTTTACCTGGGTATTAACTGTAGTTTACCAGACCAGTCACTACGTTTGGAAACACCTAAGAGTTAAAGTGGTTCATGAACTAACAACTGCTTGGTAAATACCCAGTTGGTGAATGTGTGATTTTAAGTGAATATATAAATGGGTAAGAGGATACTCCACAGACATCCAGGTCCATCTCTTAGGTGTGGCTGTTTATTTTATCATCTATAAATTATTAGGCGCTCATGTGGTGCAGCAGTTAAAAAAGTTCGCCCACTACTACCGAGGTTCCGGGGTTCGAATCTTATCAGTGTTAGTGGCCATTCAGGCGTCTGTCTGAGGAGGGATGGAGGATGGCCAAACAGCATAGCTATTGGAAGGTACACTCATCAGTGCACTCTCAGTGCCGGTCCCAAGTCTGAATAAATATAAGAAGGGGCGGATCAGAAAGGAAATCAGATGTGGGGATCAGAATGATTGGCTGTGGTGATCCCTTAAGTACAGGAGCAGCATTTTACCTGAAAAGACTTTACAAACAGCTCACTTATGAACAGGATAGTTGGTGTTATATGAGGAAATATCTACTTGCCCTCATGTTAAATTAATCCAATTAGAAAACATACCTGAGAAATTTAGTGGCGATGCCGTTGGTCGTCCAGTAAGGATTCTAAAATGAAGAATAAAATGTAAGTGAATTTAATGTGGTTGCTTTAATAATTAATTATTTAGCAGAATAAGAAGCAGATAAAGAAATGAATGTATTTAAAACATCCACCATGTGTTATATGTGAGTCCCTGGTGTGTCATTCTGAAAGAATACTAGAGTGTAAATTGTCTTGTAAAATCAGCATGTGTGACAAGTATTTACATGGATAATGAGTGTAATACTACACACTACTCTGTGTGTGTGTGTGTGTGTGTGTTTCTTTTTTAGAGATCTAGCAGTAATAGTTGCTTCTATGGCCTACAACACATGGTTCACCAAGTTCTACTGCAAAGACCTACGAATTGTAACTATCCCTATTCTGTTATGTTTTTTATTTATTATAAGTATAAAGTATGATGCTTTTTGTCAGTTTATTTTCAACAGATAGACATTTGTTTCATTTGATTTGTTGATTCAGTGATTCATTCTCTTGGTGCAATTTTCCAGGGGTCTGAAGTCACAGAACAGGTCTTGCACACGCTCAGTAAGTCCTCCAGTCTGGAAGAGCTCACGCTGGAGAATACGGGACTGAAATCGTAAGTTTTTCTTGCTTGTTTTGTCCATCACTTCTTTTGCTTTCTGTTAAACAGAGCTAAAGGCAGGTGCGTTCAAATTTAACACATGCTTGTGTGTGTGTGTGTGTGTGTGTGTGTGTGTGTGTGTGTGTGTATGTGTGTGTGATTATTGCAGTGACTTTCCTCAGAAACTGTCTGTTGCACTCTCAGAGAATCCAGCATCTGTCATCCACTCTCTCAATCTGGCACATAACACACTGGATAACCAAGGTACACACACACACACACACACACACACACACACACACACACACACACACAAACACACACACACACACACACACACACACACACACACACACACACACACACACACACACACACACACACACACTATAGGGCAGTTGTAGCTTAATGGTTAAGGTACTGGACTAGTAATAAGGTAACAATAGGTTGCTGGTTCAAGCCCCACCACTGCCAGGTTGCCACTGTTGGGCCCTTCAGCAAGACCCTTAATCCTCAATTGCTTTGATTGTATACTATCGCAACTGTAAGACTCTTTGTATATAAAACATCTGCTAAAGTATGTGGACACCTGACCATAAGATTGTTGAACTATTACAGTGGCTCTCAGTCTCTACTTCTCTGGGAAGGTTTTCCACATGATTTTAAAGTGTGTCTATGAGAATCTGTGTCCATTTATTTAAAGAAAGCTTTGTAAATTCAAATGCTGGTGTTTCACCATTATGCCTTACTATGAGCTCAATCGTTGGCCACTGGAGTTAGGGAGAATTTACATGAGAAGCATTTTGCGCTTTGCTCAACGTGAGCCTCGGCGCAAACTGCCGCTTTACAGAGCACTTGGCTTGAGCGGTGCATTAAAAGTGCGAATATGAGACGAATATGCATTTGTGTGGAATAAAAGTCCAATCCACTCTGAAAGCATCCAGATATAAATGTGTTTAGCTGTATTTTTCTCACTGTTTCACTTTTAAACTTGTGTTATAGCTCGAGGTTCTGAGAAACGCTGAGAATCAGCTTTCCCTAGAGAGTCTAAAACGCTTATCGTTAAAAAGCTTAACGTGGTTTAATGCATTAAATAAATGACATAGTAACTAAGCCGTGTTGCCGCTTCTTTTTGCCGTGAATGCGCCCTTATTCCACTCAAATTTATTAGCATGTCTTTATAGACTTCGCTTTGTCCACAGGGGCACAGTCACGCTAGATGAGTAGAGGGGGCTTTCCCAAACCCTTGCCACAAAGTTGAAAGCAACTTATTTTTAAAGCAATAGGCAACTTAAAACACCTGAACTTGAAATGATTGAAATGAACACTTCCCAGATTGTCACCACTGGGGCTATGTTTTAATTTAACATTTGTGACTAAATGAAAGTAATCAAAACATTAATTGCTCATTGATGCTATCAATGCAGCCCTATAGGAGAAAGTTGATTAAATAAAAGAATTACAGTTTAGTGTGGGCTAGGTCAGTGGTAGCTTAGTGTTTAAGGTACTATAATAATCCCACCTCTAACAGGTCCTTACTGCTGGGTTCTTGAGCAAGGCCCTTAACCCTCAATAGTTTTGATTGTATATTATTACAAATGTGAGTCTGGATAAAACCATATGCTGTGAATGTAAATGTCTGTAAATTTAAAATCAATACATTTCAGTAAAATTCCAGCAATACAGTAAAATGTAGCTCTTTCACTACTGTATCTGTTTCCAGGTGTGTGTAATCTGATCCAGCAGGTGTGTCGTCTCAGTAAAGGTCTCCGTCTCCTTAACCTGTCCAAAACGTCCCTCTCATCAAAAGGTAAGTGCGAGTCAGCTTATAAAATTGTACCTGAATTTCATTTGGTAGCACCTGGCAACACTGGTGATAAACTAGACAGTGCAACAATCTATTGTTCTGTTTCAGTTCTTTATTGGTTCATTGGTTGGTTTTCACCCAAACCAGTCGTGGCCAGTTGGCGCTTATCTCTCTCTTCTCTCTGCCACCACACCATCCCTTACCCTGAATGAGAAGAGACAAGTCAACTGATAACGGGTCCATGATCAACTGTCCCTAAGCAGGCACTTCCAGCGACGAAAAACCCTGGTCAGCCATTGTCCCTCCCACTACAAACATATCCAATAGTGTGTCTGTGTAAATGCCTAACTGGCTGATAGCAGAGCTAAGCTCACAAACACAAGATCCTGTGCCCAATCTGAGGCCTGAGGTGCTTATTTAAAGCACAAAAGGGTGTCTGAGCACCCTGTTTGGGTCCATGAGCACCAGCTTTAATGTTGGTACTTTGCTCTAATCTGAAAGACCAGAGGCTAAGGAGGACACATTAATAGCCAACCAATTCAAGAACTACACATGTGAGACACTTTATACATGTAAGACACGTCCCGTGCTCTTTAGCTCATGGTTTAACGTCACAAAAGCTTTTATGCTTGAGAGGAAAATGGATTTTAAAGACTCATGCTGGCTGCTTCCGCCCCTATACTCTCATATATCCACACACACACACACACACATTTATACACTCACAATGCAATTTTCATTCATGATTTATGAGAGCATCGTGTCAGTTATCCTCTCAATGATACTCTCGAAACCAGCGATAATGTTTATTCTGTTTTTTTTCCCCAAGCTTCCATGCCCACCCAGTGAAATATGCATCAGCGTTCTCATCAAACTTTCACATGACAAAATGTGCCTTCAGTGAAACAGCAGACTCGAATTACATCCGCATCATTATTTATGTCATGAATAGTCGAGTGAAATGCTTCGCTTCAATTTCCTTCATTCACTGAAAATGAACAGAGGAAATCTGTCGAAATATCCGGACACAAGAACACAAAATGCACTGTGTTTACAGCTGGCCTTTTGTCTCCAGATTTGCATTTAAAAACTATTAATATCTATTTCCACTCCATAGCCAAAAGTATGTGGACACCTTCTATTTTGTATTTTATTTTATCCACATGTATTGCTTACAGATACAAAAAATCCATCCAACCGCCAAGCACATTCCATAAAGACATATTTGCAGTAGCTTTTTTTCCAAGTTTCCTACCAATCTAGTCATTTCCAATCACCCCATTGCACTCTGACCGAGGAGAGCCGTGACTAACACACGCCCCCTCCGACACGTGTGCAGCAGCCGACTGCATCTTTTCACCTTCATGAGGCGAGTTCATATGAAGCTCAGTCTTGCGCACAGAGAGTCACGCACTGATCTCAAGGGCCAGCTGTAAATTGTGGTGGAGGATAAGCAATTGTCTTTTGTTGTTTTTGATGTTTTGGAAATTATAATGCTACAGCGTACAATAATACCACTCAATCCCCATCCATCCATCTGTTAACAACATTTCGTATTGAATTGTTGCTGAGCTACTTTGATAGAACCTGTAAATACAGTTAAATATTTTAAAATAAAATTTACCAAATGCACTTTATTATTATTTTTTTTTGTTACTGGATCCAAAGCCCAGGTCTTAAGCTCTTGAGTTTGAACCTCAGCTCTGCCATCAGCTGAGGCACATGATTGGCTGTGTTTCTGTAAGGGGCTAAGGGGCAGGACAATGACTGAACAGGGTTTCTTTATAACTGCTGCAGTTACGACCTCTGCTGGCTGATTGATGGCGCCTGCATCAGGAAACAGGGGATAATGGAGATTGGTGCGTGACTCTCTGTAAGCAAACGGATCCCTATATAAATCCCTCTTTGTGCAGGTGGGGACATGTGACGTTTGTGACCCTCCTTGATCAGTAATGGAGGTCAGCAGTAGTAGATGAGGGTAATTGGATACGACTAGATAATGCATCATTAGAACGTACAAAGAAAATTAAAGTATATATTAGTCCAGTATGATTTGATGAGTTTGGTGTGGAGGTTCTGGACCATAACCTAGGATGAACTGGTACATTAATTGTGAGCCAAGCCTTATGTTCACCTTATTATCACTCTTTTGACTGAATAGGCAACAAATTCTACAGAGACACTCTGTAAAATATGTAATTCACCATCAGGTACTTCCAAGAATTTACAGCTTCCAAGGTGAGCAGCTCGATATGTGACTCCAGTAATAAGCTCCTGCAGTGGTGTGTCTAGGTTTGTATTCCCAGAGGATCTGGAATTGTTATTGGTGTTGAAAATGATACACAAGTTCCTGCTGATGACAGCAAAACCCGACAGAATAGGCTGGAGTTAATAGAGGTCTTTGTAAACTTCACTCAATTCTGCTTTTCCTTTCAGTGTTTTTTTTTTGCAGTCTGTTATCCCGTGTGGAAATCGATATGGGTCCATTACACATTAATATTCATCTTTCTTTTTTTTTTTGTGTGTTTCAGGTGTGGTGTCTCTCTCTCAGGCTCTTTGCTCTAATGATGATTACTCTAACTCACTCCTGCATCTGGATCTGAGTAAAAACCCTGGCATACTGTCAGGAGAGGAAGCAACGGTTAGAGAACACCCCCGCCACACACACACACACACACACACACACACACACAGACATTTTATTGTTTTGAACTAAAATCATTCAGTGTAACAACAAAAGCCATTGTAAAAAGTCAAATTCATCCAAAAATATGTACTTGACCAAGAGCTTGTTGGACATCATAACCAAAAACCATTATAATGAATAAAAAGTTGCCCCCCAACCGTGTATTTGGAAATTTGTGGATGAGAAGACCTGTTTTGCAATCGCATTTTATTCCAACAGTGTTCAATGGGTTTTAGATCAGGGCTCTGTGTAGGCCACTGGCCCCCTTTTTCATTAACTTGTCAAACTATGGTACGTGCATTTTCATGCTGTGACAGAAAATGACCTTCCCTAGACTGTTGCCACAGATTTGAAAGCATGTGGAATAGAATGACTTCATTGTCATATATACTTATACACGTGTCTAGTATAATAAAATGCTTATTCCGCATATCCCAGTTTGTCTGGAAGTTGGGATCAGAGCCCAGGTTTGTTCATTGGATTAGACAGTGTTAAGAGCCTTACTCAAAGGCCCAACGGTGGCTGCATGGCACTGGAGCTGGAATTTGATTTCATGAGGGGGATTTTACACACCTGAACTCTCATTAGGATGGGGGTCTACATACTTTTGGCCATGTAAAACAGTAGTAGTGTTGTATATAAAACATGTTGGTATAGCTTGTGCTTTACATGTTCCTTCACAAAACAAGGTAACAGTGCTGGAAAGTGTTAGCACAGACATACAGGAGTAATAGACATAAAGAACTACCATGCACCAAACTATTCACCAGTCACTGCTTAAAAACCAGACAACCTTTTTACTCAAATAATTCATTGTTTTTATGCCATTATCTTATAAAGATGGTAAATAACAGATCAGAACTCTTTGTTATTCTGCTAGTTTTGTTTATGAAGCTCTGCAGTGTAACGGCTGGATGAAATTTACATTATTTTCAGTCTTGACTTGGCCAGCAGCCATAGTGCATCTCATTAAATCTGTTTCTTTTTGTTTCTGTAGCATCTGTACATGTTCTTGTCTCAGCCCAACTGTTTGGTGCATTTGGACCTATCAGGAACCGACTGCTGCGTGGACTCTGTGAGTACCTCCTGTTTTTAAACTTATAATATATTAATTCTTCTATTATTAAATCATATCCAGTTTTAGCCAATTCATTCATGTTTCTGTAAATGCAACATACACAGTAAGTCAAAAAGGGGACCTCTGTGCCTTTGCCCATAACTTTGGCAATGTTGATTGACTTTCAAAATTCTGTCACTGTTGGACACGAAAACAAGGTAATTTTATTTGTTAAAAATATTGGTTACCATGACAACCCTTTAACAGCGACAGACACCAATATTGTAACACAAGGTTAAAAGTTTTTTTTTTTTTTTTACCACAGAGGACAGAATTTTTGTTAAAAACGTAAAGGTTATAAACTGAAAAAAAGAGGAAAAACTGAAAAACGCAGGACTTTAAAATTGTTGCGTAAGATCTGTAAAGCGGGGCAGCACGGTGGCTCGGTGGGTAGCACTGTCACCTCACAGCAAGAAGGTCCTGGTTTCAATCCCCAGGCGGGGCGGTCCGGGTCCTTTCTGTGTGGAGTTTGCATGTTCTCCCAGTGTCTGCGTGGATTTCCTCCGGGAGCTCCGGTTTCCTCCCACAGTCCAAAAACATGCAGTCAGGTTTATTGGAGACACTGAATTGCAATTAAATAGATAACTGGATGGATGGATGGATGGATGGATGGATAAATGGATGGATGGATGGATGGATAGATGAATGAATGAATGGATGGATGGATGGATGGATGGATGGATGGATGGATGGGTGGGTAGATAGATGGATAAATGGATGGATGTGTAAATAGATGGATGGATGGATGGGTGGATGGATGGATGGATGGATGGATGGGTAGATAGATGGATGAATGGGTAAATAGATGGATGGATGGGTGGATGGATGTATGGATGGATGGATAGATGGATGGGTAGATGGATGGATGGATGGGTAGATGGATGGATGGATGGATGGATGGATGGGTAGATAGATGGATGGATGGATGGGTAAATAGATGGATGAATGGATGGATGGATGGGTAGATGGATGGATGGGTAAATAGATGGATGGATGGATGGGTAGATAGATGGATGAATGGATGGATGGATGGGTAGATAGATGGATGAATGGATGGATGGATGGATGGATGGGTAAATGGATGGATGGATGGATGGATGGGTAGATAGATAGATGGATGGGTAAATAGATAGATGGATGGATGGATAGATAGATAGATTTTAAAAATTGAGCAACATTTGCCAAAGGGACAGAGGTCCCTTTTTCAAGTCTGTCCTTCCCTTTGTGAACATCGTCAGGTTGATTCTTTGTGCTTAACGTTTTATTGATACCTAACTAGTAGTTTAATTTTGCAAGTTAATTAATGTAATTTAATTACTTGTTAGCTTGCAGTACTATATTAAATATTGCTGGTACTTAACAAAAGAAAACAGTTTAGCCATTTTGTGTTAATGTAAATCACCACATTTGTTGTATTAATGGTCACGGATGTTTAAGTAAATTAAACTAAATCTAAAATACTGAATTGTGTTCGTACCAGAAATTTAGAAGCAAAACTATTTACTGTTAAAAGTCAGGCACATAATTTTGCAAACAAAAGCCTGGTGTAACCTGGGTTTCAGTCGTATTTTGCAGTGAGGGTTGTTTTTCTCTCTCTCTTTTCCTTTCTCTATATATTTTCCCTTTGATTCTTTCCCACGGGCTTCATTTCCAAGTTTTAATCTCCATTTTTTTTCCCCGTGTCTCTGGCAGCTATTTGGGGCTCTGCTCCGGGGCTGCTGTGCTGATCTCTCTTACCTCAACCTCTCCAAAAACTCATTTTCTCACAGGTTTGATCTATTCTCTCTGTCTTTTCCTTACTGCATAAGTGTAAAGTAAAGTAGAAGCTCGATCAAAATGCAAAATAAGCCAATGATAAAAATAAGATCACAGGATTGAAATATGCTTGGTATCTTTGTGACCACTGGTGCAGGCAGAATGCTGACAAACAATGTACTTGGACGTAACCCACTCTGGTTGACAGAATTGCTGAATTTAGCCTGTTTTTTATCCTACAATCTGAGTCTAACTTTAAGGTTTTTAATTAAGCAGTGGCTTCTTTGCTGCATGGTCACTTCTAAACCCATGACTTTATAAAGCTTTCTTTGAAAATTGACAGTCACACCTGTAGATTTAAATTTATGGCAGTCCTATTCTTGTCAGTTCTTGAATTACAAATGACCAGCACAGAGTACAATTTGGGTTTCTTCTCGGCCTTGGCAAAGAGACCACTGTTCCATGTACTTGCAGATACTGTAGTTCTTTGTAGAGATGATTACTCTGACTTGTGGAATCTGTTCTAAGTTCTTTTCTGGACCTATTAAACTGTTTGTGCCTCAGTCTCTAGGCCTATTTAAATGGGCACAGAAAAGTCACCAGCTGTAAATAGGAGTCCATGCTGTTTCATAAATAACATTATAGAACTTCTAGTAACGCCAAATTAATAATCTAAATGGCTTTGACTATATTTTGTCTATATACGTATATATGTGTGTATATATATACAGTGTATCACAAAAGTGAGTACACCCCTCACATTTCTGCAAATATTTCATTATATCTTTTCATGGGACAACACTATAGACATGAAACTTGGATATAACTTAGAGTAGTCAGTGTACAGCTTGTATAGCAGCGTAGATTTACTGTCTTCTGAAAATAACTCAACACACAGCCATTAATGTCTAAATAGCTGGCAACATAAGTGAGTACACCCCACAGTGAACATGTCCAAATTGTGCCCAAATGTGTCGTTGTCCCTCCCTGGTGTCATGTGTCAAGGTCCCAGGTGTAAATGGGGAGCAGGGCTGTTAAATTTGGTGTTTTGGGTACAATTCTCTCATACTGGCCACTGGATATTCAACATGGCACCTCATGGCAAAGAACTCTCTGAGGATGTAAGAAATAGAATTGTTGCTCTCCACAAAGATGGCCTGGGCTATAAGAAGATTGCTAACACCCTGAAACTGAGCTACAGCATGGTGGCCAAGGTCATACAGCGGTTTTCCAGGACAGGTTCCACTCGGAACAGGCTTCGCCAGGGTCGACCAAAGAAGTTGAGTCCACGTGTTCGGCGTCATATCCAGAGGTTGGCTTTAAAAAATAGACACATGAGTGCTGCCAGCATTGCTGCAGAGGTTGAAGACGTGGGAGGTCAGCCTGTCAGTGCTCAGACCATACGCCGCACACTGCATCAACTCAGTCTGCATGGTCGTCATCCCAGAAGGAAGCTGACGCACAAGAAAGCCCGCAAACAGTTTGCTGAAGACAAGCAGTCCAAGAACATGGATTACTGGAATGCCCTGTGGTCTGACGAGACCAAGATAAACTTGTTTGGCTCAGATGGTGTCCAGCATGTGTGGCGGCGCCCTGGTGAGAAGTACCAAGACAACTGTATCTTGCCTACAGTCAAGCATGGTGGTGGTAGCATCATGGTCTTGGGCTGCATGAGTGTTGCTGGCACTGGGGAGCTGCAGTTCATTGAGGGAAACATGAATTCCAACATGTACTGTGACATTCTGAAACAGAGCATGATCCCCTCCCTTCGAAAACTGGGCCTCATGGCAGTTTTCCAACAGGATAACGACCCCAAACACAACCTCCAAGATGACAACTGCCTTGCTGAGGAAGCTGAAGGTAAAGGTGATGGACTAAACCCAATTGAGCACCTGTGGCGCATCCTCAAGTGGAAGGTGGAGGAGTTCAAGGTGTCTAACATCCACCAGCTCCGTGATGTCATCATGGAGGAGTGGAAGAGGATTCCAGTAGCAACCTGTGCAGCTCTGGTGAATTCCATGCCCAGGAGGGTTAAGGCAGTGCTGGATAATAATGGTGGTCACACAAAATATTGACACTTTGGGCACAATTTGGACATGTTCACTGTGGGGTGTACTCACTTATGTTGCCAGCTATTTAGACATTAATGGCTGTGTGTTGAGTTATTTTCAGAAGACAGTAAATCTACACTGCTATACAAGTTGTACACTGACTACTCTAAGTTATATCCAAGTTTCATGTCTATAGTGTTGTCCCATGAAAAGATATAATAAAATATTTGCAGAAATGTGAGGGGTGTACTCACTTTTGTGATACACTGTATATATATACAGTGGGGGAAATAAGTATTTGATCCCCTGCTGATTTTGTAAGTTTACCCCCTTACAAAGACTTGAACAGTCTATCATTTTTATGGAAGGTTTATTTTAACAGAGAGAGACAGAATATCAACAAAAAATCCAGAAAAAAAACATTAAATAAAAGTTATGAATTAATTTGTATTTAATTAAGGGAAATAAGTATTTGATCCCCTACCAACCAGCAAGAATTCTGACCCCCACAGACCGGTTATGTGCACAAAAGGCACACAAATTAGTCCTGTCCCTGTATAAAAGACTCCTGTAACAGAATCAGTTTCTTCCGTTCAAATCTCTCGACCACCATGGGCAAGACCAAAGAGCTATCAAAGGACGTCAGGGACAAGATTGTAGACCTGCACAAGGCTGGAATGGGCTACAAGACCATCAGCAAGAAGCTTGGTGAGAAGGAGACCACTGTTGGCATGATAATTCGAAAATGGAAGAAATACAAGATCACAGTCAATCGCCCTCGCTCTGAAGCTCCATGCAAGATCTCACCTTGTGGGGTAAGAATGATTCTGAGAAAGGTGAGGTCAGCCCAGAATTACACGGGAGGAGCTTGTCAATGATCTCAAGGGAGCTGTTCAAGTCTTTGTAAGGGGGTAAACTTACAAAATCAGCAGGGGATCAAATACTTATTTTCCTCACTGTATATATATGTACTAACCATATAAAATTTGGAAGTTTCTCCCTTTTTCTCCCGATTTTTAGTGCGTCCAATTTTTAGCTAATTTTGTTATGCTTCCTCTCTACCGTTGCTGACCCTCGCCCCTGATTGAGGAGAGCGAACTGACACACGTCTCTTCCGATATGTGTGCAGTAGCCAACTGCATTTTTTCACCTGCACCAGCTCAGTCACCCTGATCAGCATTATTCCTCTACTCTGTGCAGACGGCATCAACCATCCAGCATAGGTCGTAATTGCATCAGTTATGAGGTCCCTCTCCGGCTCCCTAACCCTGTATGAACAACAGCCAAACGTGGTTCATATAGCCGCCCAGCCCAGCGGATGGCAGAACTGAGATTTGATACAATGTATTTGAAATCCCAGCTCTGGTGTGCTAGTGTGTTTTACCGCTGCGCCACCTGAGCGACAAGTTTTTTTTTTTTATTAAATGTGTTTTACAGTGGGTCAGTGGTAGCCTAGTGGGTAGAGCTTTGGGCAATCAATCAAAAGGTTGAGAGTTCGAATACCAGCTCTGCCATGCAGCTACTGTTGGGTCTTTGAGCAAGGCCTTTAAGGCCCTCTCGGTTCCATTGGCACAGTGGGGTCAGTGACTGACCCTGCACTCTAACCCTAGCTCCGAAAACAAGCTGGGATACGCGGAAAAAGAATTTTGTTGTACTGTACACCTGTATATGTATATATGACAAATAAAGGCGTTCTATTCTATTTAATAATTCAATAATGCGAGTTATTTTGCAGCATTATAGAAAGTATATTGCTGGATGGTTGCCTTAAATTAGCTCTAGGTGTGAGTATATGAGGAAATGGGTGACTGAGGGTGCCCTGGGATAAATGGGACTGATGTTTATCTCAACTTTATGCTCTTCTAGGAAAGTAAAGGAGACTCTACCCTTATTCCGTCAGTTCTTCAGCTCTGCATTCAGTCTTACTCATGTCAGCCTGGCCTCCATGAAACTCCCTCCGGAAGCCCTTAGGTAAGACGCCACACTCCTTCCTAAAACACAGGTCCATTCAACACCAATTCTCTGTTTCTGTTCCAGTTCTGTTATATGATGAATTGAATGAGTTTGACCTGAGAATTATCACCATTATAACAGGACCAGATTTATACAGCAGAAGTAATATTACTCCCTGTAATTTCGTCTTTTATTGTATATTTGTCAGACTGAATAATTTCAGACTATTAAACAGAATATGATATTATATAAAGGGAACTCAGGTAAAGACAGCACATGATGCAGACTATAGCAACACTTGCTATAATTTAATACTAGTCGTCCAGACTGCTGTGGGAAAAATTGCGCTCCACTCTTTTTTGCAGACATGATTTAAATCAGACACATGGCTCGGTTTACGGACATGAACTGTATGTTTCAGGTGTCTGCACAGAATTTTAATTAAGTTCAATTTAGGACTAAGCCACTACAAAACTACCCTAGTAGTTAGGGTACTGGACTAGTAATTAAGAAGGTCACTGGTTTAAGCCTAACCACAACCAAATAGCCACTATAGAGCCTATGAGAAATCCCCTTAACCCTTAATTGTTTGGATTATCAGTCACAAGTGTAAGTCGTCTGTGAACATGATGATTTGCACAACCCAATTAAGCCTTAATTTTATTCATACATTTATTGTCTGTTGTACCACTGCTTTTCCAATTCAGGGTCTCGGGGGGTACGATTCACTGGGAAACACCCCAGAAAGGTTGGCAGTCCATTACAGGGTGCCCCAGTTACAGCTCATTAGAAAATGGTCCTAATGTTGACTCAAAATTTCTAGTCTAGAAGTCTGAAGTCGTCCAGGTCAATACACAATGCGTAATTAGTATTCTAGGTTGCTGTACTGTAAATGAATTAGGAAAAACTAGCCCACTCCTAAATTTGATGTATTTTATTGTCAGCCATTAAAATGTGAAATTATTTAGTAATGATGCCTCAGAATCAGCTCATGTACAGATAATCTTACTATCTTTTTAAAATTCATAGTCCAGTCATCCAAGTTACTCAAATTTTGCACTTTTACCACCACGTTTGATGTTATGTTCTATCTCTTTCTTTTCTTTTTTCTGGAAGAAATTTGTTCCTTGGTCTGACCAACAACCCTCATATCAATGACATGCATCTCGACATCAGCAGCTGTGAGGTATGTTCTATTCTGTCCTGAAGAACATGGTTAGTTCTATGGTTAGAACTCTAACCATAAGCTTGTTGGACATCCCATTGTAAAACCATGAGCATTTATATAGAGTCGCCTTTCCTTTGCAGCTATAACAGCTTTCCACAAGATGTAGAAATTTGGTGGAAATTTATGCCCGTTCATTAAAAACAGTGTTGGTGATGCCAGGTACTGATGTTGAATTAGAAGCCCTGGCTCACAATCAATGTTTAAATTAGTTTCAGTGGTGTTCATTTGGGTTGAGTTAAGAACACTGTCCAGGCCACTGGAATTCCTCTACACCAAACCATGTCTTTTTGGACCTTGCATTTTTGCACAGTGTCAAAAAGTCCTTCTGGAACAGAAAAGGACCTTCCTTAGTTCTTAAACAACAGAACTTAATAATAAAAAAGGGTGTCCACAAACTTTTGCCCATATAGTGTAACAATAACTGTTATGGCAAATTTTGACAACATGACATTTGACATGAAATACTCTATTTTCAGCTGAGATCAGCTGGTGCAGCTGTTATACAAGAGTTGTTTCCTCGGGTCACATCCATCGCTACACTGGACATCTCGGATAATGGTGAGTTCATTAGTGCTCCAACGATAATAAACACTAAATCCCAGTTGCTGTGGATTCACTAACATACAGTTTTATTTTTGCTTCTAATAAACACTAACCATGCAGTTTATTTCTTGATACTTTTATAGGATACACCTAACTTACAGATTAACATTTTGGTTGTACAGTTACTGACTATAGCCTAACTGTTGCTCTGTACATATTATTAACCCCCTGTACCCCAATTATCAATTCTAAGATCATATACTGTATGTTTGGGTGTTGGAACATTCTCTGTGCTAATGTTAACAAGTTTTGTTCTAATTTTTCAACACTGTCTAATCTTACTGACGCTTTCTACACATTTAAAAATCCCAACAACACTACTGCACCTGATTCACTTATTAAGTGAAATAAAGTGATTTTGTTTCTGATGTAAGGGACTGTGTGTTGGGAAAAGGCTAACAGCGTATGTTGCTACAGGGTTTGATGCTGACCTGACAACTGTGTTTACCGGACTATCCAGACATCCCTCACTCAAACATCTTCATATGGGAAAAAACTTCAACATCAAGAACAGGTACTACTGTGATTAGCTTTTGCAACTTCATTATAAATACATTTAAAACTTTCTTCTGTGGCTTGTACAGCTTATACTAATATGTAAATGTTACATATGCAGTGTTACATAGAGCGGTTTCACCTGTGACATGAAGTGTATTAAACTGATTTGTTTTTTAAAGAAAATGTGTTTAAAATATCCATCTGTTGTAATTCCTATATTTATATTTCTCCTTCAAGGACACTAGATGAAATTCTGCACAAACTGGTCCAACTTATACAGGAGGAAGAGTGTGTGAGTATACAACACTAAACATCATATACACCGATCAGCCATAACATTTAAACCACCTCCTTGTTTCTACACTCACTGTCCATTTTATCAGCTCCACTTACCATATAGAAGCACTTTGTAGTTCCACAATTACTTTGTAGTTCTACAATTACTGACTGTAGTCCATCTGTTTCTCTGCATGATTTGCTGTTCTTTCACCCTGTTCTTCAATGGTCAGGACCCCCACAGGACCACCACAGAGCAGGTATTACTTGGGTGGTGTATCATTCTCAGCACTGCAATGACACTGACATGGTGGTGGTGTGTTAGTGTGTGTTGTGCTGGTATGAGTGGATCAGACGCAGCAGCGCTGCTGGAGTTTTTAAATACTGTGTCCACTCACTGTCCTCTCTATTAGACACTCCTACCTAGTTTGTCCACCTTGTAGATGTAAAGTCAGAGACGATCGCTCATCTATTGCTGCTGTTTGAGTTGGTCATCTTCTAGACCTTCATCAGTGGTCACAGGTCGCTGGCCACGGGGCGCTGTTGGCTGGATATATTTGATTGGTGGACTATTCTCAGTCCAGCAGTGACAGTGAGGTGTTTAAAAACTCCAGCAGTGCTGCTGTGTCTGATCCACTCATACCAGCACAACACACACTAACACACCACCACCATGTCAGTGTCACTGCAGTGCTGAGAATGAACCACCACCTAAATAACACCTGCTCTGTAGTGGTCCTGTGGGGGTCCTGACCATTGAAGAACAGGGTGAAAGCAGACTAAAAAGGTATGTAGAGAAACAGAGGGACTACAGTCAGTAATTGTAGAACTACAAAGTGCTTCTATATGATAAGTTGAGCTGATAAAATGGACACTGATAAAATGGTGTCATTTAGCCAGCAGAGTACCATATAGTGTCAGGCAAAAAAAAAATTGATGTATGCACTGTATTCTACATATTCTACATGTCTGCAGGCACTGCAGTCTCTGTCTCTGGTGGACTCTCGGCTACGTTCCCGTGGCACGATGCTGGTGAACGCACTGGGCAGCAACGCCTGCCTCAGGAAGGTGGACCTGAGCGGCAACAACCTGGACGACATTGGCGCCAAAATGCTCAGCAAAGCCCTGCAGATCAACACCACTCTACGGTGAGAGAGCGGAGAGTTGATTTATGGGAGGAAAACTGGAAAAGCTTGGAGATAGAATAAAAAAAGAAAAAAGTTAACGTTAGATGGTTGCAGAAAAGGTGGGAGGGAATAAAAATGAGCTTTTCTCGCTTTGTTTCCTACAGGAGTGTAAGCTGGGACCGGAATAACACCAGCGCTGCAGGCTTCATGGATGTGGCACGAGCTCTAGAACAGTATAACTAACACACACACACACACGGACACACACTCATTAGTACCACCTTTAAAGAGGTCAGCTTTTGTTAGCAACAAAACAAAATCACACTCATTCACAGATAATGACAGAGGCTAATTTTAGCATTGTGGGAAGCAAAAGAAAGAAACTCATGTCTGAGCTACACACACTCGCACACACACACACACACACACCACACACCTACACACACAGCAACACATTTCCTTATTTTTTCATTATCTTCAGCTCTCTTTAATTTCCCCCCCCCCAATTTTCTCCATAATCTAGTCGTATCCAATAACCCTGATTGCGTTACGCTTCACCTGTACCGATACAACTCTCCACTTCTGATTGAGGAGCTTTGTAACTGACACACGCCCCCTCCGACACGTGTGCAGTACCGTCTGCATCTTTTCACCTGCATGAGGCGAGTTCATATGCGGATCAGCTTTGCGTACGGAGCGCCACATCCTGATCAGCATTATCCCTCAACTCTGCGCAGGCGCCATCAATCAGCCAGCAGAGGTCGTAATTGCACCAGTTATGAGGAACCCTGGTCCGGCTTGTCCCACCCTGTGAACAACAGCCAATCGTTGTTTATGTAGCTGTCCAGCCCAGCCGGATGAGATTTGAAACTATGTATTCGAAATCCCAGCTCTGGTGTGCTAGTGTGTTTTACTGCTGCGCCACCTGAGCAGGCAGCTCTCTTTTGTTTTGTTTTTTTCTTTCTCCTTTCCTTCTTTTCTTCTTTTCTATGTTTTATAATCTTTGTGCTTTGTTCTGCTCTGTTCTTTTCTGTTCTCTTTTCTACTGTTCTTTCTTTTTGTCTCCCTTTGTCTGTGTTCTTGTTTTTTTTTTATCTTGGCTTTACATATATGGACTTTTCTTTTTTGTTTTTGTCTCATTTATTCTCTTTTCGTTTCATATTGCTTCCTTTTCTCTTCCATTTACTTCTCTTCTTAATCTTAATCTCTGCATGTCTTGTGCTATATTGTTTGTTTTCCTTCTCAAATTTTCTACCAAATTTATTTTGGCTCCTAAAATGTGTCCTTGCCATGTCTCTTATTTTCCTTTTCTTTTTATTTTATTTCCTTTTTGCTCTGATCTAAATTCACCTGCAATTTAATCTGCTTTCCCCATATGTCCTTTATGCTTGTCTTGTGTTGTCTCATGTCATCTCTCATATTCTCATTTCGTCTCATCCCATTTCACTTTATATTTTCTTATCTGATCTCTTATTGTATTTTTTTATCTTGTCCTGCTTCTGCCCTTTTTTCCTGTCCACTGTCAGTAATTTCACGCTGCAGTACATGCCGATACCCCTGAGTGATGTCACCCAAGCATATCGAAGTGCTCCAGAAAAGACAGAACAGGCACTTACCAAGGTACATTTCTTATATTTATTCACAAGGTACTACATGCTATCCGTATTATATTACAGTACTGCATGTCAGCTTTGTTTAACCTGTACACAATTGCATCAATAAAGACCTTTATTAATTATTATTTAGTACAATGTAACATATCCTTATGAACAGGGGTGGAGAGCAGGTTTCATTCACATTCAGTCCAAGATAAATGTAATATATTATTTGCTATACAGTTACTTTCTCCCTTTCAGCAGAATACTTTTGTATACATTGCTAGACTGACCTGTTTGAACTCCCATCATGTCTCCCATGTTTCCAAAATACAAAAATGTTTGTACGTGGCATCAATTCACTTGTTCAACTCTTTTAAAAATTCTTCATACTGCTCCTGTGTTTAGGGGTCTGCATACCAGACTTGACACCGTTTATACACTGCATTCCCTTCCTGATGCAACCCTAATATTTTTATCCAGGCCTAGGACCTGCACTGGGAGAGCACTGACAAGTGCACCTATCAATATCTAGGCTACCCTCATTCCTCAAATACTAGACAGTTAAGTCTGTGCAGATGCCCGAATGGTTGGACACGGACACATGGATCTTAGCGGCAGTGGATTCTTTACTTTACCGCTACACCACCTGATCACATATACTGCAGCTTATATCATTAATTAAATCCTAATGTTGATTATAGGTTGTAACGATACACTCTACCCACGATGCAATGCGATTCACGATACTGCGTTCACGATACGATTTTTACTTTTTAAAGAAAGTATCCTCACATAAATAAATTTGGCTGGAAATTTCCGAACCTGGCAACCCTGTAGTGACACCATATGCTGTTTAAAGTGAATATTGGTTCATTATACATATAAACCGATTTGAATCGTTACACATGTTAATCGATTTTTAACTGTCTTGTGGTGCATCGTTACATCCCTAGTTGATTATTTTATCAACTTTTATGAAAACAAAATAACTGATAGGTTGGTGGTGAAAGCTTTCCAGCCATCCACCAACCAAGTCTCTATACCAAACAGACAGAGAAATCTACATCCATAAGAAACAGTATATAAACAAACAAGCTGTTCCAGCGGTTAAAGGCACTGAGAAAACAGATTAGATGATGTACATGTACTACCATTATGTAATATAGACTATACAGTACTTATAAGGTGTGGAAGAAAAATGTTCATTTACACTAGAAGTATGAATACATAATCAATTACCCCTTAGAATGTGTAGATGTGGTTAGGGCATGACTGTCAGTAGTCATACTCAAATATTCCAAGAATACTGCTACAGCGGAATGATACTGGAAAGTGTGTCAATTACATTGTATGACCTCCAAAACCGGGCGGCACTGTGGCTCAGTGGGTAGCACTGTCACCTCACAGCAAGAAGGTCCAGCACCCCCCCCCCCCCCCCTTTCCCCGACCCTAACTGGATAAGCAGTTAAGACAGTGAGTGAGTGAGTTACCTCCAAAATCCAGTTAAAGCTGGTTTACACCAGTTTCTAAGTTTGAGCAGAGTAATCTCAGTTAACAATGGAATCTTCTACTGTCCTACAAGGTCACTGATGGGAGTGTAAAGGGTGATTATTTTCTTTCTTTCTTATTGCACACGTTTCTGTATTTCATTAAATGTTTTTCCACCACAAAGGTCAGATGGACACCCTAGCTTGCCTGAAACCCTTTTTGGCCAAGAAAGATTGTGGTCTAGAAAACATCTCTGATACATATACTGTATAATGCCAATTCTTTTTGCTTGTGGTGGCATCTGTTTCAGACAAATGAATCATTGTTGCAGTGACAAGAAGTTCTTCCCTCAGACACAGCCAGTTGTTTCTGTTGTGCACCAGATGTAGATTACTTTTCAGACCTTTAAGCCCTTTGAATAATGTAAAAGCCTTTTTTATTACATTTTATTCTACAACTACTGGTAATTTATTTGCACCCTGATTAGATTGGTTTATGCACTTTATGATGGATAATCAGTTAGAAGTTCTTTTTAGCAGAATACATTACTGCATACTTATAGGAGAGTGTAATCAGTATTCAGCTATGAATACATTTTCAAAGTGTCTTTCCCAATCCTGATTGACCTAGTGTGCTGTTATTGGAAAGTATGTCAGCCTACCAGTGTCCTAGCTCTAGTGCACTCGTCTTTAGTAGTTTACTTTGGCTGTCCCTGTGCTTCCCATCTATAAATATTCATGAATATATAATTTAATAAACTGTAGCCCCTGCATTATGCAAATAGACATAAATGCAACAGTCTCACTCGTGAAATCAATCTCATATGAAGCCTTGAAAGTGTGCATGCTGTATACCGAGGCCACAGAAGTGCTTATTTAAATAAGATCAGAAGAAAGATTTGAGTTGAAGGTTATTTTATGTCCATGTGTGTACTCGGCGTTCAGGTCTCAGTGGATTGTCATGAAAGGAAGTGTTTATTTTTTATTTTTTTGGCGTTTCAGATTCAAAGAGCTTTACTGAGGAACAACCAAACGCAGCGTTTTTCACAGAGACAAGCATTACGCTTACACCAGGGCCTGGTGACCAGCACTGCCGAGCAGGTGTGTGTGTGTGTGTGTGATGGGCTGTATCTCCTAAGGTGATAAAGTGGTTGTGTGTGTGTGTGTGTGTGTGTGTATATAATGTTCTGTATCTCTTCAAGGTGATGGAGAGGTTGTGTGTGCGGGTGCAGCAGCAGGTGTGTGTTCTGCGTGGTGTGGCCGATATGGAGGAGCTTCAGGCGGCTAAACAGGTTCTGAAGGAGGCCCGGAACTCCCGTGCAGTGAGTGTGTTTTAACTAAAACTAAACAAGCAAGACAATACAGTGCAGATTATTAAGATATGTGTGTTATTGGCCATGGGGAATGTGTGTCATCCACTTGAATAACATTAAATGAGGATGAGCAATCAACCCAATTTCTATAGGATACAGGATATATAAAGAAATTACTTTTAATTATTTTGTCATTCTGAAAATAATAGTACGTACATGGATTTGGATCAGTAAAAACAGTCAGACTTAACTAGTTTTGGGTCACAGATACGAGCCCTCAGAAAGGCTAAGGAACAGCTAATACTTGAGCTTTTGGGGTCTAGCTGTTACTACTTTTCTTTTCCATGTCACAATTACCTTTATTCACTATATATGTTATATTTTTAACTTTACTTATAAAATACAGTTTGCTTGTTCATCTTTATGTTTATGGGAGTGTGTGTATCTTTCTTTTTTTCTCAGCTGTACCCATCTTTGTGTGAGTTGGCACATGTGCTTTCTGTTGATGGGCCAGTCAGACAGAGACTAGACTCATTGGCTGGTGAACTGGCCAGGGCTGCAGACAAAGAGCTGCAGGTACACACACACACACACACACACACACACACACACACACACACACACACAAGTATTTACCGCATGAGATACAAAGTGAATCATTAGCGCCAGACTAAAAACTCACTTGCTCCACCTACTGTACAGCTGTGCAGCTTTGGACACTGCAATAGATTTTTGGCAGCAGAGAATTGGAACTGTGCTTATTCCACTGTTCAGTGGTCCAGGACAGAATGGTCCAGTATTTATGTCTTCGGCTCAGGGTTTTAGTACGGTTACCTGCTGATTTGTACCACATCGCAGATTGTTGGTGCCACGTTTGTGTCATTATTAAATATGGTGGGACTCTGTTTCATCTTTTTTTTTATTTTTAGAAGCAGTGCAACTCAAAAACCTAGTGGGCCCCCTCACTCACTCACTTACTCCCTCACTCTCACTTATGTTCTGCAAACAAGGTTATCCATCAGGAGCTGACAATGCAGTCATGCCTTATAGGACCACTCACTGGTGCTTTGCATCTGGGACACTGTGTGTCCTTGTTTTTTTGTACGTATGTTGTCGGAGGGGGTGTGTGATTACCTGCGGCTCTGCTCAACAGGGTGGGGGTTTGCAGTGATAGAGGAGGTTACACTTAGGGAAACTGGACATGACTGGTTTGTGAGAAAGAGGGGAAAATGCAAAAATAGATTAATTAAAAAAAAGTGCGTCGGTTAAAACAATCACTGTCACTTATTATCTAATTATATCAATTATTAATAGCTTAATAAGTTAATAGCTTACTGATGAATATGTTGGTAGACTGACACATTAACTCTGGATTATCAAGATTGATTTAGTGACTCAGTAATTATTTAAAAGTACTGACTGATTATCTAATTGAATAAATTGTGTATTAACTCATTAATTGTATTTTTATTTGATGAACCTACAGACTCATTGATTTCTTTCATGATAGACTTACTGGCCGATGAATGAAACAGTTAAAAGATTGATTTATTTCATTTTCATGTTTTACCATAGCTTTATTGGGGTCAGGGTTACAGTGTGTCCGTATTCCTTGTAATCACTGGAAGCAATGCAGTTACACACCCCAGGCAGAATGACGATTCATTGCGTGGCCTTAGCCATCCCCCGTACCTCGGACAGAGCCAATTGTGTCTGTATGTAGACACCTGACAGGCCGATAGCACAGCTGGAACTTAAACCCTGGATCCCAGTGGTAGTGGGCTGGTCTTATTTAACACTGCACCACCTGGGCACCATGATTAATTAATTGATTAATAAGTTAATGTACTGTGGGCAGCATGGTGGTACAGTGGGTAGTGCTGTTACCTCACAGCAAGAAGGGCCTGAGTTTTATTCCCCAGCCAGTCTGCCAGGGTCCTTTCTGTGTGGAGTTTGCATATTCTGCCTGTGTCTGTGTGGGTTTCCTCTGGGTTCTCTGGGTTTCCTTCCACAAGTCCAATTAGAGCTACTGAAAATTATTTTGAGTCTTTGTGTGTGACCTGTCTGGGCTGTTTCCTGCTTTTTGTCCACTCACTGTGACACTGACTAAAATAAGTGGTGGTAAAATAGACAATGAATGAATTCAGTACTGATTCTTTCATTCCTAACTGATTAACTTACTTATTTGATGTAATAATAAAACAGTTTACTGAATTATAAGTTGTTGATTAATTTGCTGACTGATGAATTGATTAAAATGGCATACATACATATTAATTGATTAATTGAATGAATTAATGACTCATTGACTGGTTGATTGATAGGTTGATTGACTTACTGACTCATTGTATCCCTCAACTGATTTACTTAATGACTCACTTATTGATTCATTAATTGATTGACCAACTGGCTCAATGATTTTTATTTTAACTGATTTGTTATTGAGTGATGGACTGAATAATGACTGATTTATTTATTGATAGATTTTTTGCTGATCGGCTTACAGACTTATTGATTTCTTAACAGGTTCACTTTCTTTTGCTTTTTTCATTGTTAGGTTAACTTGTTAAATCACTGATTGATTTGTTACTCATATGACTTACTGATTCATTGGTTTAGTCTGATTTACTAATGATCTAAATGATTGGCAGGTGATTGTGGACTCCATGGTGTCCCTGTGCCGAGAGCTGTGCCCCCTCTCCTCCATGGCAGCTGAGAGTCTGAGTCCTCCTCTCTCTTCCATCTCGGAGCGAGTGTCCATCCCTCGCTCAGCTATTCGCTCTGCGCTGATGGAGAGAGCTGCTCAAGACATCCATCGAGCACTAGAGTAAGAAAGATGTAAAGATAAAGCGGGGGGGGGGGAAGAAGGATAAAAGGAAAAAACAGAGGCAGAGGAAGTGGAAGGAAGCAAAAAGGAGAGCCATTGTATTACCAGTAATGTGTGCATTGGTGAATTGAATAACACTGAATTGAAGGTTGGGGAATAAAAAAGATTAACAGCTGGAACAGAAATAAACAGCTGGAATGAAGAGAATGGAATACATCATACAACCAATGACAAGTGGTCAACCTTTACTCTCAAATGTTGGTTGTGTGATCTGTAATAAAAATATTAAATTA